>NC_136935.1:30783361-31003361 GCF_949987615.1 Pollachius pollachius
TGCGTGTATATATTCTTTCCTCTGATTGAGAGACTGTTGATGTTAATAAGGTTGCAAATAAAACTATCTCTCTCTCAGTCTTTCCTTCTCTGATCTCCTGTTACGAGGGAGGCCTTGAAATTGTAATGGTTGTCCGAAGCCATACCCAGCGCCGCCAGAATAGACAGACATTTATAATTGCAAGGTGTGAAAATCCAGAAATAAAAAGTAAGTAATATAGTTTTTGAAAATATTGAGAAACTTTTACAAATTCTGAGTCAATATTCTGTGCACCGTCCTGAGTGAATACCTTGAGCCAAGACAGATCTTACGGGTCCGTATACGCCAGACGCGCTGAGAAAAAAGTCCTTCTGGCAGCAGACCAACACTGATTGAGCCAGCGTGAGCCTGTGTACGATCCCCTTCCATTAACTACAGCGATGCTTGGACTGCCTCGCCCTGTCAGGATTAGCAATATGACGCTACTATTTCATATGTCAAGTCATGCCTTTGGAAATGTCACTTTGAGCGGGGCAGCAGCAGTGACGGTGACATACTGTCTGCATTTTGATTGCTCACGTGCATAAACTCTAGACTGCGGCGGGTGTTTGCATATTGAGAATCAATACCGACTGCAGCCCCCCCTCCTAGAAGCCCAAACTCCAGTAGCCCGTCTCCATTCCATCAGGCATTCTGCCTCAGCCAGCAGGCAAACACACGCCCACAGCAGGGGAGTGTGGCTTTCAAAACCCAAATCTCCCTCTTTGCTCAGCTACTTTGGGAAAATATTTGGCTCCACCTCAATTGGTTTGATTGGTGGATTCCAACAGATTAGAGCACAACATGTTTTGTCTTTGAAGAGGACTTTATGTGTGATAGCTGAGCATGGTGCATCTTGATTACTGTGTCCATTTATCTGGTGTGTGCGGCCCATTATAAATTACATTTTGAATATGTTTTCAGATACAAAGCGCACAATGAGGCAAGTTTATTATTTTATGCGATTTGTCTGGTGATGCATCTGCCTTATATAAATGTGTGATATTATTAATGTGTCGAGATAGAAAAACTGTCCCTCATGGGAAACATATAAATGATAAACTCTAGCCATGCACATTAAATATACATGTTACCACATAATACATCCACAAGTTTGTTGCATGGGACTGTGTGTCCATGCCACTATTTGATTGTGGAGTTATACATCAGAGTATATATATTACCGTAGTTTATGCACGACAATGTGTGTGTGTGTGTGTGTGTGTGTGTGTGTGTGTGTGTGTGTGTGTGAGTGCATTTGTTCATTTGTGTGGGTTTTTGTGTGTGTGTCTGTGCGTGTATTATGTTGGTGTGTGTGTGTGTGCATGGCAAACCCGTAGCGGGTTTTGAAATTAAAACCTTATGCGGAACGCAGCTCATGATTAAACTGGAATTAAAACAAAAGGAAGAGGGTGTGCACTGAAAAGGAGCAATCACAGACAGAGAGAGAGAGGCAGGAGACGATGAGAGAGAGAGAGAGAGGCTGGAAAGAAAACAGAAGAGGAGGAGGAGGAAGTGGAGAGCAGCAGTGTGTTGTCGGTCCTGAGCTTGTGTGTGTGTATGGGCCGGCTCTTATCAGAATGTCAGAGCTTTCCCATTGGACCTGCTTCTGTCAGCGCTCTGCTGAAATGTGAAAGCAATTAGGGAAATTGGCCGAGTCAAAGAACTAGCCGAGAGACACCTGAAAGAATAGCGTTGATGATTCGGAGGATCATTGTGCAAAGGAGTAAACTATGTGCACGCGCACACACACACACACACACACACACACACACACACACATACACACACACACACTCACTCATACACAAGACACATGCTCGCACATATACATGCACAGAGTTACCGCCTCAATATACTTTCTTTTAGTTTTTTAGATCATGATAGGCTATCGTCCTGTTCAAGGTGTATGAGAGATGTTATGATGGTATTTCTTTGGCACATATTTCGAGCACCACTGTACTTTAGGTGGCTACATTTCCAGAAATCCAGATGCGGATCCAAGGTATTTCGACCAATCACTGCACTGCATTAAGCCATGCACAAAAAAAGCACTCCCAGTTATGTTTCTGAGCTGATATTTTCATAGGAACATTGTGTTGAAAACCTAGGATACCTCTTGACTTTGAGAACTGGTTACTCAATATGTGGCTACCTGAAGTAGAGATATGTAGGATGGAGCATTAACTTAGCATTAACCCTAACCATATTTCGACTGGTGGGCTATATTTCATAAGCTTTTAGCAAGCTGTAGTTTGGAAAGTCATTGCTGTCTGTGGGTTTTCATTTCCATTGTGATTAGCATTTGATTTTTATTTGATTCAAAGCATAAGGATAATTATGAACCCAATACATTTGAGTGACTTACATTGACATCAGCCAAGCTGCCCCTTAACCTCAGTCTGTGATCCATGCAAAATGACATTTCCCTTCAGGCGTCTCCGAAAGCAACCCCCTCCGCTCTCACCTCTCTTAACCCCCAGTTTGGAACATCTGCTTTTGCCATTGAGTCGGAGCCGGCCGCTATAATAGCTCTGGGCATTTTGCCTTGAAGAGAGAGGGAGAGGGGGGCTCTTTCCTGGGGCCCCTGGCTTTCTCATTAATAGTCTCTCCCTGTGATGTATGAAACCCTGCAGCTCTCACTGGTCAGCCTTCCCCTTTTGTGGGCCACAGCCTTGACCTGTTCCCACACTGTGTGTCTGTGTCTGTGTGTGTCTGTGTGTTCCAGAGTTCTGTGTGTTTGTACGCAATGGTCATTTCCATGAGAAAGGAGCTCAGAGAATGGACAGAGGCCACTTTTTCTTTCTCTCTGAGCCGGCTGCAAACGCAGTGCAGGGGTCGCAAGTCGACCCCATCCATCACACGTTGAATAGCGTGGAGAGGTGTGTGTTTCAGAAAATCATGGGATCACACGATACTTTAAGTAAAGGTTATCTTGGGTAAGAATAACATGTCTTGGTGGGATTCGTTTTTTTAAAAGGGTGTTATGATGTAATGCCGATTTTTGGAATTTGGTCATTTGAATTGTATTCAAATAACCAATGTTTTTCTGAATTGTTTTGTCACAATAGGTATTTCATGTTTTGGAGATCCTGCTATGGCAAACACATGGCTAAAAGCAGTTTGAGAGAATGTGATTATAGTATAACACATTAGCTGTGAAATAAAATCAAACACAATAAAATCAGTAAGAACTGTGAGCTCCTTGCCTAAGCAATTACCTTTGAAATATGATATGGCTGTCTATCATTTTTCTATATCTGAGCACCGCTTTGTCAAGGGTAGGGCGAGGGGGCGGGGCGAAGGACTAGTGTATGGGTGTGTGGGTGTGTGTCACAAGGATATGCTGGACGTGCATTGGACCACTGTCTCGGCTGTGTCGTCTCCCTGGGAGGGGAGAGAGCTGTGTTGTTAGTTTGAACAAAATGGCTGCAGGATCCCTGTCAGCGAGAGCGCACTGAACGCGTATAATGACTGTCCACTCCTCCGTTTGGATTCACCGAGAATGTATTTTCCTGGATTCCTTTTTCAACTCGCATTCGCGCTAGCCAGCTCGTCGGTCAGATGTTGTGGCTCCAGCTAGCTTCCCAGCTAGCAACCTAAACCGAATTCATTTCTTTTTGCACTTTAAAAACAAGTTGGATCCGTGCGCACTCGTCTGCGCTTTTAATTAAAATTGTCTCAATCTTTCTCCTGCAAAACCTTGTGTTCAAATCGATGACACACGCCAACTACAGCGCACACTATTCAGCTGCTTTCAGAATCAATTTTTCGCGTTAGTTTGTTGACCTGTGCTTATTTCCACCGATATATATCGTGACGGTGGTTGAACGAACTGCTTCGAGCAAGTGTTACTTTTTGAGGATTTTCACTGCAAAAAGAGTGGCTGTGTGTGTCTGGCTGTCTAGCCATCGTTAAACGTTACCTCGGTGATCCGCCACCCATCTGCTCACGCAGCAGTCGGCACCCCAGCCTCCGCACGGCGGCCCAGCGCGTCTTCTTACGCGTCTCCTTACGGGTACTTTATCAAGACACGGTTCAGGACCCTTCCTCTGCTGAAAACCGCCGCCATACGCCAACACTTCACTGAAAGCTGCTGATGCGCCAGGTATGTTTCAATAAACGGCATCGTCACATTTTTTACTACATTCCTTCTGCAGGTGCAGACCGACAGCATGAGACTGGGTGAAATGTCTAATATGCACGATTGCACATTGTATAGCAGATGCACCTCGGGAATGTTCATCTCGATGTACTAGTAATGCATGCAACCACTAGGTAGAACGCATGACGTAAATGTACATGGATTTTGAAGGCACGGACATGCTCACAATATAGATCACTCTGGTATGAACGACATTTCTGCAAGCGAATATCTGCGTTAATATGGAGGCTGTTGTGTGATCGACCAAGTCACCGGATTAGTGCGCCAGCAGCGAAGGAGTTATTGAAGTGACCGAGACGAGCGCTTAAAGGGGCTAATGCAATTATTCAGCATTACATGTGTGTAATATACCAATGTGCCGTCCATGGTTTTAATTAGCTGGTTTATCTCTTATTTGTCACTAGGACCATAGACTAAAGAGGTCTATCTGTTTTAATTGTGGGTCTTTTCTAGATGTGGCACATTGCCCTGGTGGCGACGAAGACAGACCTGTCTTAAAGTTTCACGTCGTTGTCTTGTTTTGCTCCTCGTCTTCGTCCACACGCAGTTGACTACTGCATGTTGGTTCTCACGTAATTGTCACATATTGTCCGACGGACGAATGGTTTTCCTTTTTGCTCTGTCTAGTAGTTTAGTCTCCCGTATTTGTTCCAAGGATAAATTACAACGTTCATGTGTGCTGCATGACCATTTGTGCGCTCTCGCAATGGCTTGACACACACACTGCAGGGCACCGTCTCGGCGATGGCACGGGGACGGGTATTGAACCCATTGCTTCGAACGAGCCACCTCCCATGCACTGGAGAGTAGCTTTAATATCTCCACCGCGGGTCTAAATTGAAGAACATCATTTGATCTTTCCGTTTCCCCCCCACGTTTCCTTCCCCATGCGGACGTCTCTGTCAGCGTCGCCTTATCTCCATCGCTCGTCACACACCAGCGGGGAGGTGAAATGAAAAATGCACATCCCTAGCCTGTGTGTGGAATAGTGGACGGGAAGAGCCGTGGCTCTGCATGTTGTTTGTGTATGCGCTTACGTGTATGTAATAAGTACGATGATATGTGGGTAATATATATGTAGGTGTATGTACCCTGTGTGTACAACATTTGGAGATGACTAATGTGTTTTTTCATCTTTCTGTTAAACTGAGGGACCAATAACGTCCAGCACAGGGCTCCGCCAGTTTGTTAATGCGCTGCTATTGTTGATCAGGTTATGATGTTCACCCTCCATGACACAAACAGACTGTGTGGTTCTCCTTGAACAGAGCTGTGACTATGTGTGTGATGTGGTTAGAGATAGTGTTGGGCTCTGACTTCCAGTTAATGCCGACGAGACAGTAGGTGGCTGGGATTGAAGGGGATATGGGCATTAAAATGTGGATGTTTTTTTGTATTTCTTGGCAATATCGGTCCTCTTCTTCTGTGACCCAAACGTTGTAGCCTTGGGATAAGCCCGATTCCCCTGGATGTGTTTATCCATAATTACCCAGAGGGAATAAGAAAAAGGGAGTCATTTAAAGAAATCTGTCGAAGATTGGGAAATTCAACACAATGGGTTAAAGAAAATGGTATTCATATAGTATAAATTAGGGAGTACTCTAGCCTATAGGCTTACTTTGACCTTTTCATCCCACTATGAGAAGATTCATTCTCTCATTCAGGGACCCAGTCTCATCAAACAAATGGCTACTGTAATCATCATGACCAAACGACCCTCCAGCAATGCAGTAGACCCATAACCTTTTCCCGCTCCCCATTCATACCTTGAAACGTTGTCGATGTGAGCCTCTGATGGCCTGGCTCTACCACATTTGTTTCAAACGTTGGTGTATTGTAAATAAAACGTGCCATGGATGTATCCTCAGTCTATCCGTCATAAGGTAGACAGTTATCAGAGCTATGTCTAACATGACAGAGCAGCCATATTCCTTAGGGTTATATTTGGCCAGGTTCCCTTTTGCCCTCTTATAACACATTGTACCTATGAGCCTGGGCATTCCACTAGTAACTAGACTGTATCTAGCTTATTAACCCCTGGGGTAGGCTTTGGTTAAACAAGCGTTTGTGTGCCACGTGTCCCGACAACTTTACTTGTCCAGTTGGCCCTCACGTGGTAACGCCCACTTAAGTGTGTGTGTGTTGGGAATGTGGGCTGTGTGTGATCTATCATGTTTCCCAGTCACTGACCTTAGCACCAGCCTGACCACACGTCTTACTAAGCTTGTTATTATGAAGGCTTTTTAAAACAACTGGCAGTTAACCCTAACAGCCGCAGGGTGTGTGCGTGTGCGTGTGCGTGTGTGTGTGTGTGTGTGTGTGTGTGTGTGTGTGTGTGTATTCAAGAAGGTTGTGTCAGTGAAATCATCTGAACTCAACAACAGGCTGTCTGCCAGAAACCATTAACCCCTGTCCTCTCTTCTCTGTTGAGGGCCATTTTGAAGTCCCACTGAGGTAAAGACCTGTCAGACAGCTGTCCAGTGTCCACCAGAAGTGCATTATACTAAACAAAGTGTGTGTTTGTGTGTGCGCGTGCTGCCATTTCTGTGTTTGTTAGTGTGTGTGTGTGTGTGTGTCTATGTGTTTGTGCGTATGAGTCTCTGAATGTGTTAGCGGTGTGTGTCTGTGTGTTGAATTTTTGGTTAGATAGTTCACTGATGCGTGCGTAAATCTATCCTGGGGAGGTTTTCTGTTGCCCTAACACTAAATATGTATGCTTCTTCTGCCGAGGGGATGCATGTGGTTTTATACAAACTGAGCAGAAACAGGATCCTGTAGTCAAATGGAACCCATGTTAATGCCAGTTGCGACAGTAGTCCTTCCCCAATACCGTCGTGGCATATCAACGACTTGGTTTGAGATATCTGTTCTGAAAGGCAGTCTTCGTCTGGTCTGCTTTCAAACCAGACTAGGGGGTGTTCCTACCTCAATTCATTGCAGGGAAAAGGGGTGGGCTTGCTGGGAGGATGGTTGCTTTTGGTTGGCCCCAGCTAGGGTAACTGGGGCAGGGCTGAGGGAGGGAGGAGGGTTGGCGTGGGTCCAAGGGAATGTCCAGTGTACCCAGGCCCTTGTTATTTGTGGGCTAATTGGAGCGGCGGGCACTAGCACATGAAAGCTGACGGAGTGCTGAGGCAGGGCTCAGTATACTCCATTTTATGTAAGCGTTTTTCTGTTGTTCAGCCCAAGGTGTACAAAACAAGGAAATACCTTTTGAGAAATGTAAAGTATATTGTGATCAAACCCCAACGTACAGGTGCAGGTCATGTTCATTGTTTTAGCTATTGTTTTTGACATTGGTTCGGCTGAATATGAATGGAAATAAACTAAATTCATGCAATAAAACGAAAGCACACCCAACTGTAGACTATTTTATTATGTAACAGGATGTTAAAGCTTTAGACGGAGCGCTAAAGGCTTGACCGATGGTCATTGTATAAAGACTATTCCATCGAGCTGGAAAGGGTTCTAGTTTTGTTTGTTTGTCCAAGGTTTGTCTTCGGCTATTTCGATTCCACTTATTATTGATACACTCGAGAATGTTATCAGAAAAACCCATTTATTCTTAGTGGTTCTTACTGTCCCTTTCTTTCCTCTCTCGTCCACTTCCACCTCACTCACTTCCTGAGCTCCGTCATATCAAAGCTCTCTTTGTCCCCTTCCCGACCGTGGGTTATAAACCTTCTCTCAGGGTCTAGTGTTGTCGCTTGATCACTTTGTGGGTCTCGTTTACCGCTGCCGCAGGCAGGGAAGTGTCAATGGGCAGCCAATATGAAGGTAGCCTTGACAGAACTTAACCTTGACAATTAAGTCCTGAGTGTGTGCATGTGTGCGTGCATGTGTGCAGTGTGCACACACACAAAGGCATAACCTTGCATTCCCTTTGCCACTGTCAGGTTTGTTCGGTTCGGCATTGGGGCTTCTGACAGTTT
The DNA here is from genome assembly GCF_949987615.1 of Pollachius pollachius. NCBI lineage: Eukaryota > Metazoa > Chordata > Actinopteri > Gadiformes > Gadidae > Pollachius > Pollachius pollachius. The sequence goes on from NC_136935.1 coordinate 30,791,474, forward strand.
GAGTGGGGGTAGGCGGCAGCTGAGAAAGGCTCTGCAGTATAAAATTACTGTGTGTGTGTGTGTGTGTGCGCGCACTGACACTACACATTTTACATCCTAGTAATATGTAAAACATTTCCACCTGATGTTTCTTTTACCTAAAGGATGGCTCCTCAATTTGAATACGGTTACTTCAGTTGAGGTCTGGAAAATCAATAATCTTATTTAGTTCCAACTATTCAGTGAAAGAATGTGTTTTCTTCGAATATAGCGTGAGTCAAAAGAAAAAACAAACAATTTTTCCCTTAAAAAAAAAGACAACAACAAACAGTTTCACAATTGAATACATCCTTAATGCATTAATACATGGTATTAATGCCCCTATAATAGCATTGTTTATGAGCAGTTTTAATCAACGCTGGGGAGAGTCACTTAATCTTCCTTGGTTGTAAAAACTACTCTATTCTGCTTTATTAGAGGTTGCTGATTGTTCGACTCTTTAACAGTGCTTCATAAACCACACCGTCCCAGAGCAAGCAGACAAACACTGTTAGTAAGCACACTTGCATTAAGCAGCCGTATCCAGAGGACAAGCATTACCACACGCACTTATTCATGCATTTTATATACAGACATGAGCAGCCATAAACGGGCAAATAGACTGGAAGGACGGTTTCTTAAATTCAATAAGCCTTGACTAGTTTGGTTTGGCATTGCAGAGCTCTCCCTGGCCCTTTCTCATTGACTTAAATCTCCTTCTTTAATGAGCTGCCAACATGTTGAAGTTTTGCATACACTGGGATAGGGGCGGCTGCCAAAACACTAAGAGCTAATACATCGCAGACACTTCAAAGCAGTTATTTATACATAGATTCTTGCTCTCTATCACTGAGGCTCGCTCTCTCTTTTTGTCTCTCGCTCACTGGCTCCTTTGCCCTTTATTATCCCACCCCCCCGCTTACACACTCATCCCAAACTCCACCAACTCTCATTTGTTTATTTTGAGAAGTTTTGCTTTCCCCAATGCACAGCTAAGGTAGACAGACATAACCATACCCACTAAGAGAGACTTCATTCTGCCTCGCGAATGAAGCATGTGTGTGTGTGTGCGTGTTATAGCAACCACACTGAAGAAGAAAGCAAACCCTTAAATTTCACGCAGCTGAGGAAGTAGTGGTAGTAGTAATGAAGTGAAGAAGCACACACATGGTAATAGCAGCCCTGCAGCTCGAATCCCCCCATGTGGGCCGCCCACCGTCACGAGCGGGAATTTAAATAAGGAAAACAACCCGTGTTGTAGTGTTTAGTGTGTGACGCAGACGGCCCTCTGCGCTCTTGCTGCGAGGCATGGGGTGGCTGGATGAACGGTAATTGCGTAAGAGGAGCGAGGAGGTTTTCCCCCGTTCTGTGTGTAGCGGCTGATGAACCTCTCTGTTGTGGAGGACTGGAACGCCCCGTGCCCGCCTCCACGTCCCCTGTGATTGGTGTAGCGTGGTCGTGTCGCACTGGCACTGGTGGCCCCCGACACGTGAAGCCCACTCTGCTTCCTTGTGGCTGGATTGTCTCCGTCTATGTATCTCTCTCTATGTCTCTCTGTGTCTCTCAGGCGTCCGTCTCTCTCTCTTTCCCTCCTTCATTAATTTGATCTCTTGGTCCGCGTCTGTCCCCATGTCCCAAAGGGTTTCCGTCTGTCTGCCTCAATGTTTCTTCATGCTTTTTGTTTTCCTCCTCCGCCTTTCACTCTCTATTTTGCTGAAGTCCTGCCTCTGTATTCTTCCTCCTGGTGCCAGCTATTGAGGCACACAAATAGTTCCACTAGTCCTATCCGCCCTTACCACACAGACACACACACGGGCACATGCACACACACAGTCTTGTTTATTTTGACTCCGCCATCCTCCAAGCGAGGATTGTTTTTTTCACTCTTTCTTTATCTCTCTCCCTCCTTCCGCCCGTCGGCCGCCTCTCCGGCTGCTGTTGTTCTTAATTGGTGTTTCCTCTGTCGTAGCTTTCATCGCTGCTTGGATTTTCTCTCGCTCTCGCTCTACTCCCTTGTGGAACATGACAGGCATCAGACAGCATGCACATCAAGCCTGTGTGTGTGTGTGCGTGTGCGTGTGCGTGTGTGAGGGAGTGTAAAGGCTTCCCAGCTGCGTTCGAACCAACGTGACCGACCAGGCCATGGTGACAACCAGCTAACTATAGTCCTAACTGACAAGACACTGTTTTGTTAAGACAATGTTCAGTCCAATCAATCGGGACAATGTTAAATAATAGTACTGTGTGTTGAATATTTTCGAAGATACAGAGATAGATAACACATTTTGGGCCCTATTTTAACAGTGTGAAACGCAAGTGAGAAGCGCAAAAGGGAAGTACATTTGTGGGCGGGGCTCTGCTGCTGTTGCTATTATACCGGCGGATAAATGGCTCTTGTGCCCATCGCAAATCTATAAAGGGTTGCCCTTAAGTAGCCTAATTACCCTTAGGTGTGGTTTGGGCGTAACGTGCAGTAAACCAATGAGAGTGCCATCTCCCATCCCCTTTAAGAGCCATGAGCACATTTGAACCTGACGAGTTGATATTTTGACAGCGCGTTTACATTCTCCGATGAGACAGATGCATGACCACATAAATTTCAAACTTCAAATGGCTCAGTTTATGGCCAAATAATATGGCCTAATTCACTCATGGAATAGCGTTTTCTTCTACAACTTCTGAAATACTGAGTCGTCATGTAAATTGCGGCAAAGAAAACTTAACACACATGATATGCGGTCCTGTGGCCGCAACTGTGGTTCTATTTAATGATAAGCGGCAATAACACGCACCGTTTCTTACCAGTATTGTATACATTATCGTTATCGACTTGGGTTCCGAATATGCATGTGTCCCTCCGTTAATGTACATTGCCATGGACTGTATTATGTGTTACGTGTTCAGTTTGCGTGTGTTTAAACAGATGGATGCACACACGTGCGCCCGCAGTCATTTACCCTAAAACAAGATTTTTTTGGAAGGCTTTGCTCGAGTTTATCATTGTTATTGTTATTATTTGAACGCATGGCATAGCCTACTACAGTGTTCATTCATGCAGCCCCTATGGAAAAATGTTTGCAGTTCCGACCTGCCATGGTACGTCAAAATAGCAGAAAGTCACAAAGACATCTTGCATCGCTGGATGCAAGATGGGGCCCTTTGGGGTAAAGATTATTAGTAATTTGGTAACCAAGAAAGGTAGACATAGCTGTTATAACAACATGTTGGTAACTTGACCTAGATAACAGCTCTAACATCACAATTCCTACATTGCCTAGCTTTAGTAGGAGGCAAATGTTCAATACCCCCTTTTTATTTTTCGTTATTTGTGTTGGCATTATAGAGGATGCCAGAGCAGCACATTGTCTTTGTCCCCGTGGTATCTTCCTTTTGACTGGCGGTAAGCTGGTCCGAGTCTAGTCGTAGATGTTTGTATGGCCACAGCAACATGGATGCTTTCACCTGATTCTGGGGTCAGGAAAGCAGCGTGGACAGAGACTTGATGCCAGCAGACAGAGAGGAGACGACCCCGAGTCACACTGGCCGAGACAGCGGTGTTGGCGATAAGAGAGGATGAGAGGTAATAGGAGATGGAGAGGGCTTGACGCAACAGAAAGCATTGTGGCTAAAGCCTGGGTAAAGGCCAGGCGTTGGGATATTCTTTTCAAGATGTATTCTGACCCACCTCAACCAATACATGTGAACTTGTAAGCACACTTATCCCACTATCGGCCTCTTCCACGCTTGAGACACCTCCTCACCCCTACTCTGTGTGCTATGGACACCATCATGGGGTTCGTTATGATGACCACCAGCAGCAGCAGCAGCGGTGGCTGATTGGCCGGTCTTGTTAGCGCGGTAGGCCTGAGGAGCATGTGACCTCGCTCGGCTAATGGGCACTCCACTCTGCCGCCCCATTTCTCATTTCAGTCCGCAGTCAGACACACACACACACACACACACACACACACACACACACACACACACACACACACACACACACACACACAACTTTTCATTTATAAGTATGTGAAAGAAAAACTGCCACAAAAATATTTGCAGTTTGCCATTGTGGTCTGCGTTTATAGAAACTATTCCTTGTCATGCCCCCAGTCTCCCTTCTCCTTGGGTCCGTTTTATTTCTCTAGACTTTTCCTTCCCTACCTTTTGTATTTCTCAGTTTCACTCCTGCCCCAGCTATCAGTCATCCTCCACCTGGCCTGCCATTATGTACGTTTGATGGACAGCTCCCTCCCCCTACCACAGGCACACCCAGCGGGGGGCAGGCCTTATTAATCTTGCGGTGACTGTTGGGCCTCATTTATGTTCTCGGATATCATTTCTATCTCTTGTGGACACGAGCTGCTAGCCGTGTGCCTACCCCGTCGACTGTCTTGGATGTTATGACCACCTGCCAAGTGTCTACCTTTCTGCAGAAAGGCTAGCCCAACCGAACTGGGTTGACTGACCATGTTTAGCAGTGGCCACCTGAAGCTAAATTGAAATAGATTGTTCTGGATCACATAAAAAAAAGACAGTATTTTCACTGCTTCCAATATATGCTGCTTAGTGCTTCTATCTGCCTAGGTGCGTGTGCGTGTGCGTGTGCGTGTGCGTGTGCGTGTGCGTGTGTGTGTGTGTGTGTGTGTGTGTGTGTGTGTGTGTGTGTGTTAGGGGTGTAACTGTACACTGAAGTCACGGTTCGGTTCATACCTCGGTTCAGACATCAGGGTACGATACGAGTTCGGTACAATAAAGGGAAAAGAAAAAACAAAACTGCAGAAGGGAATTTTTTTTTATTGTGCATGTCTCAGGTTGTACCGGCTAATGTCATACAGTCTTTCCCCTGAACTGTCATACAGTCTTTCAGCCTGAACTGTTTAATCTAAGATGGAAACAGTAAACAATAAGTAGCCCACATCATCTACAGACTCCATTGGTAACTTGTAAACAAAATAAGACAATCAGTTATAAAACTGAAAATGCAACATGTCTTATTTATGAAAGTGCAAAGTACATAGAAGGGGGGGGGGGGCATTGTGCCCTCATAGCAGCCCGACACAGTGTAGCCTGCTAATAAATCCAAGGAAAAAGATGAACGCGCAAAATGAACAAAGATCAACAATATAGGACGTCCAAGAAGGACGGCAAACTTTAGTGCAACATTTTCTTCAATAAACGAAGCTTTCGCCGTTGTCCAGAAATACCTCGCGGCTAATGTGTTTGTTTATCATTATCCACCTGTCTCGCGGAAGTGCGATTCTGTCCACCAATCAACGGACGGAGTGTGTAGCTCGAACTTGCCGGCACCCTTTCAGGCGTCTCAGTACCCCAACGGAGGAGTACAGTGAGACGAGTACGGCTCAATACGGCTCAGATCGGGTCACGCCTTTTGGCGGGGGCAACGCGATCCGTGCCGCACCTTAGCGAACTGAACCGACCGGCACCCTCCGGTGGAATCGTGGCATTAGTTGTCCCTGAAGAACTTTCATATCTAACATTAGTTGCGCATTACATTAATTAATTTGCACGCCAGTTTTATTTAATGTTATACCGTGTATTGTGTAAATCCATGCACCAAACCGTGGCGTCCGTACCGATTCAGTTCAATACGAATACATGTATCGTTACACCCCTAGTGTGTGTGCATCCTTGCTAGTCTTTTCGTGCCCATGAGTGCTTCCTACTTTACAAAATGCCAGGGTTGCAGTAGTAATGTTGGCATGGAGATGATGAACTGATAGGACCCCCGTTGATCTGATGGGACATGGTAGTGAACTCTTGTACGTCTCACACCCACAAACAGAAACAACAGATCTCCTGGCCGCTTCGCTTGGTGCATCTAATAGTTTCCAGGAGCCTTCAGCATAGCTGAGCCCAAGGAAATCGAGGCTCAAACAGTTAGGTTAGCTATCCGCCAGCCGCTGTCCGTCTGTGTAGCGCGGCCCTGGAGCTCCTGGCCCGACGTAAAGCCTCCACCTTTGAAGACAGCCTTGACTCCCGCATCGTCTCTACCAGTCTGTCTTCATGCACAGCGAATGCCCCTGGCCTCTCTCCCTCTCTCTGTCTCTCAAGGAAATATAAAGAGAAGCTAAATTTATGTCCCCTGTGTTCCTGTACAGCCTTGTTGTACAGGCTACACACACGCTGGTTGTTGGCTTTCTCGCCTCCCAGTTCCCCTCTCCTTTTCCTGCTTATCTCTTTTTTGGTTTCTTTTGGAATTGGCTGCATGAACAACTCCAAAGCAGTTCATGCGGTGCATAGTTGGGATTGGAGCTGTTCCTTAGAACCAAGTGCGTTTCTGGCTCTGGTTTTTGTGCGGGTCATTAAGAAAGAGGGATCAAATGTCCGTATCTGGTATGTGTGTGTTTGTACATGTGTGTCAACACAGTGTGTACTTTCTTGGCATGGGGAGAAATGTCAGAAGAACACATGACCGCATCTGCCATGTGTAATATTTCTAATGCAGGAAAGTGAGCTTTACTTCTGCGTTTACTGACATCCATTTTTTTTGTTTGTTTGTTGTGCAGCTGAGAGGAGAGAGTGAAAGAAGAACGAGAACCATTTGATGGAAAAAAAGAAAAGGCAAGAAGAGAAAACCAAGACGGACGCCGCTCAGAAAAAGGTAAGACGGAAGGAAATCTACATTCACAGACAGATATTTATAGTTGGAAAGTTTTCAAGAAACCCATTTGTGTGTGTGTGTGTGTGTGTGTGTGTGTGTGTGTGTGTGTGTGTGTGTGTGTGTGTGTGTGTGTGTGTGTGTGTGTGTGTGTGTGTGTGTGTGTGTGTGTGTCCTCCCCGCTGGGAGAGATGGTTGGGGGGGCTCTATTAAGGATTTATTAGCCTAATTTGGATCTAATTCGCAGCAGGTTTAATTAACATTAACGGCCTAGTCTGGTGAGCAGCAAATGCTCAACGGCCGATGTCATGAACAGACTGCAGTACGAGGATATGACATAGCACTGTGTAGGCAAGGCATGCTAGCTCATTTATCTGTCAGAAATATGACTTGCTTATGTATATGATTTGCTTATAAAATTGCTTATGCCTGTGTATTTTGTAACGATTTGGTTTATTTTTCTCTTTCTCTCCATCTCAGGCTGCTGATCAGAAAACCAAAGGTGAGTGTCATAGTGATTTATACTAACATCCATCTGTGATTGGCCCTCATATGTACAGGGCAACACTTAAATAAATGCATGTATACAAACATATAAGAAATTATGTACCATATTCTGCCTCTTCCCTCCAAACATCTCCTTATGCTGTTCAACACCATCCAAACATGCACAGTAAAATCGCGTTCTACACAATACACACACAGTAGAATCTGGCCTGCAGAGTAGAATGCAGAGTGATGCTGAGAGAGCAGTCTGGCCTGGGGAGTAGAATGCAGAGTGATGCTGAACACAGAGAGCAGTCTGGCCTGGGGAGTAGAATGCAGAGTGATGATGCTCACAGATAGCCTGCAACACCGCAGGACTTGACTCAGACAATTGCCAGTATGCATTACATTTCATGACACCTTTGATCTGCAAATATTTTTGTTTGTTTGTGTGCACGCTCATTTGCAAGTGTCCATTTAGTGCACATATATTTGTGTATGCGTGCCTGTAAATGCACATGCTCAATGCCAGACTCATTCCCAGCACCAGTTGGACTGAGCAAGGTCTGTACTTTAGGCATGTTACTAACTGTGATCTATCTGTAGCCGTGCGTGCTAGCCGTAGTCCGGATTGTATCTCGAGAATCTAACCAGGGACCTTTCAGCGGGGAGTCCAGCACCCCATAACCATTAAGCTATCCTGGTCCATGGGCACAATGGCAACTGTTGTGTAGAGTACAGCCAGGGGTTAAGCCAGGAATACAAGAGGACAGATCTATGAACACAGCTATACATGGCCTTTTTGTTTTGAAGAAGAAATCAAAAAAAGATTAGAAAAGGAAATGAAGTGCGAGGAAGTTGCTAATGAAGAAGTGCGAGTAATGAGGCGCTGAGCACTTTAGACGTGTGCCAAAAGTGACTGAGTCCATGGCGGCTTCCACAGAGCAGGGCTAATGGCACGGCTATTACGCTATGATATGTTTAATGAGTGAGCGAGAAATCAAGGGATCTGTCACGGCCCCATCCTCTTTGTGTGTTTGTGTGGCAGTGTCTCTGGATGTGTGTGTGTGTGTGTGTGTGTGGTTCTGTGTTTTGGGTGGAGATGGTGCAGTATTGTGAGAGTGAGATCAGGGAATGAGCTAAAGTGTAAAATAGTTGGTAGCCATATGGCCGACTTGTCCAAGTTTTCCCCTAACCTCACACCTGGCCTACAGGAGGACATGGGCTGGAATTAACTGAGCGCTCATCCGTGAAACTGAATAATGGAGTAGGTTGTGTGTGTGTGTGTGTGTGTGTGTGTGTATGTGTGTGCGGGTGCACTCAGTGACTGCAAAATCAGTATGCAGCTATGATTTGTGTCTTTCCATCCATATCAGTGCATTCTCCCTGCCTCACACACTCATTCTCATTCTCAGTCTCATTCTCATGCACAGAAATGCCCCCCCTTCTCCCCCACGCTCTCCTCCCCATCTCTCATCGCTACACAACCCCCACCTCCCCGCCCCGCCCCTCTCTCCTGCCCGCCCCCCCGGTGCAGGCCGCCTCGGTCGCAGGCATTTCAATTTGTTTGCGGTAATCGATCTGCGCCTAGCGCGTTCATATGTATGAAAATGAGATAAAGCACCCGCGCACTGGAATTAACTTCTCTGCCCTCCATTAGGCATGGAGCTGCAGAGACACGCACACACATGCACGCACACATACACATATGCACGCACGCACGCACGCACACATGAATGCACGCACACAGCCACACACATACTCACTCATTCATTCACACATTTAGAAAGCTACAGACCCCAGAGAAAGACTGGGCTCTTGCGTGGTCCCCATTAACACAGGGGCCAGCAGTGCCATCCCTGGCAGCCACACACACATACACACACACATATATATATATATATATATATACACACGCACACACTTCGGCTAGCATTTAAACATTTGCAGAACACACGCCTTGAGAATTTCACACATCGTGTCAACCCCGCACGCTCATACGTTGAGAAGCATTCAAAGTGTAAACACATGCCTCTGGATGTATATAAATCAAAAGGAAAAAAAGGAACGTACTCTCATATGCACAAGCAAACACATCTATGTGGCCCCCCTGCTTGGAATTGCATCCCGACGGAACATTCCGGGACTGATCCGAATGCTTTCAATCCCGGGAAAGGCCATTGCTATAATGTCTCGTTTTCTACACACGCATACACATACACATACACACGTATGAACATATGCGTGCCCAAATTAGCATGACTCAGGCGAGAGGAGCCCGGTTATACCTAACCAATCATCTGGTCGCATTCCTGCTTCCCGCTAATCAGAACATCAGCATGCTGCAGACCACACACTTTTCAGTCAGGCCAGAGAACAAATCTAACGCATCTCTCTTGCCCAAATTCTGTCACTCCACCCCACTTTTCCACAACATATGCTCCCTGTCTCCATCCTCTCCATTCCTTTATTTAATTTCCCCCACGCAGAGCAATTACAGTGTAGTGTAGACGTCATTAACATCTTGGTGACTCACTACCATATAACGCTGGCAGGGGTACTGGGCATGCCTATAGGGTGTTGCAGAGGCCTGAACGCAAATTCTCGAATTGCCGCAGTATTACAGGTTATTAATTCATGTCAACACTTTCTGAAAGGACATCTCATGAATTCCAATCTAATTAGAAGCTAATTTCCTTTCAAAGCAGAGTGGTTTCTCTCTGCTGTTAACCACATTTATAAATACCCAGTGAATTAACAGCAAATGGGTGCAGAATTATGTCTGTTGGATTTATGGCCATCGTGCATAATTGTTTTTCCCTCTTAACTCCACCCCCATTACACACACACACACACACACGCATGTGTGCACAAATGCGCACACACGGACCATATCCTGGCTATGCTGGCATCGTAAGAGAAACAGACTGGTAGACGGCGAGAGAAATAATGGGGAGGGAAAGAAGGACAAGAGTGCTTCCATTTCAATTCAAAACAATGCTTTTCTCTGTGTGCACGAGTCCATGTATCATGAAAGGGCCACTGCAGACACAGCAACCCCCTTTCTCGTCACAAACACACATACATATACACACACACATACACAGTTGTGTTCTTGCACATGTGAGCCCTGGTGTTGTATGAAGGTGTGTTGGTAGATAGATACATGGACCCTTTTGGGAATCCATTCCGTCACTTCGGTGTTGGCAGTGAGGCTTTGATGCGATTGCCCCTGATGAAAAGGCTGCCCTCGGGTACTTGTTGCCCTCAGACTGCAACCTGGGACAGAGGTACATTATGGTCTGTTTAGAAAGCTTTTGAAGGTCCAGTCTTTCTGGTTCAGAGGCAGTAATCTTCCTCAGGGGAAGCCTCCTCATCATGAAGGCAGATGGAAAGGCTGCAACCTTGATTGTGTGTGTGTGTGTGTGTGTGTGTGTGTGTGTGCGCCAGGAGGAGGAGAACTTGGGGTCACAGGAGGTAAACAGAGGTGCATAAGGCAACTGTGAGATCGCCATGGCAACAGCCTGACATAAGAGGGATGTGTGTGTGTGTCAGCAGAGGGTCAAGAGGGTGCGCCTGTTTAAGGTACCATCTGTCAGTAGTAGTTGAGGAAAACATTCTCGCTTTCACACAAACACAGGCTTCCTGGCAATGTTCACTATTCTCTACTGAATGTTAGAAAATGTTTGTGTAATAATAATAATCTCAGAAAGATAATACAGATATTAATAGCAAGTCATTAGTAATGTTGACAATTACCACTCAGTCATTCATTTGTCAGTTTCGATTGCACTTCAGTGATTTATTTTCTACGGAACCCGTAAAGGGACATGGGGTAAAAAAAACGTCTCTCGTGAGCACGAGGAAGTATCTTTGACCGGAAATGGGTCTGCTTATAGGTCGGAATATAGTTGGAACGAAGCGGCCACCGATTCTTGGCAGGCTGGGTACTTTATTCTTACACACAACCCTGACTCGTACATTACATCACTAAACTGACACGCTACCGCTCGCTTTCCTCTCGACTCACTCGCTGACGTCACTCACACGCACAGCGAGATTCTTTCTCGTGCTCACGAGACACTTTCTCTTGCTCACAAGATATTTTCTCGTGAGCACCAGATACTTTCTCGTGTCCCTTAACGGGTTCCGTAATTTTCTTTTATAATATAATGACCACTCGCATCCCACAATACGTCACAAATCTTTATCAATGATATCAATAAAGGTTTTACCCCTGGCTACATCCTCTTTCAGTTAATTCACTGACTGCATCAATAAATTACCATCCGGCTTCAGCAGTTGCCATACTGTAATTAGAATGGAAGTCAACATTTTAAAAGGGTATTCAGATGTAACCAAAGCTCCCTTGAACAAGGGATTCCTCAGCGGGTGGAATGCGTTTACCTCTAATAATAGTTTGGTTCACTCCTTTGTTTTAAGGCATTTGTTAGCCGCTCAGGTCTTATTGCAGGCTACAAAGCCTGGAGTGAAGCCAACACGGTATTATTGCATCGGTGTGTGCATCAAGCGTTTTGTTGACTTTTATTAACCATCAGATCTCTACTCGCTGTTAAACACGAGCTAAGACGTCTTTAGCGCGGGGCTTTCTGTGCTTCAGAAACACAACGGCATTGTAGCACACCCGGGTTTTATATTATCTGCAACGTTGATACATTGCAAACACATGTTATGTATACTGGTGTTTACTGGTTTTAGCAAGGAAGTGTGCTTCCTGGTTGGTTCGTGGCTGAGGGTTGTGTTTTCGGAGGGCTAATGAAAGCAGCTTGGGGGGGGGGTGGGGTGCAGACGTGCTTGTGGCAAATTGCTCCCCATCCCCCCTCTGGCGTAGAAGCAGCGCTGCATATGAACGCAGCGCTGCAGACAATAGACAACAGGGGATGTTGGAACCTTGGTCGGCATGGCACTGGGGGCCAAGCCAGCCAATCGGAGGAGATGCTCGGCTAGAACTACCCACCCCTACCCCTTTTTCCTGTTATGCTTTTAGTTTCAAGATTTTGTTTTCTCCGCAACTCTTTTATTTGTGCGTTCTTTGTTTCCTTCTTCCCTTGTGCCTCTTTAGCTCAAACACAAACTCTCTTGCATCTCTCTCTCTCTCTCTCTCTCTCTCTCTCTCTCTCTCTCTCTCTCTCTCTCTCTCTCTCTCTCTCTCTCTCTCTCTCTCTCTCTCTCTCTCTCTCTCTCTCTCTCTCTCTCTCTCTCTCTCTCTCTCTCGTTTTGTGTGTGATTAATCAATGAATCCGATGAGGAGGGAGTGGAGGGCCGAGGTCGGAGTGACGCTGGGTGGACAGAGCGTTTTATTGGAGGTTGTCCCTCATTCAGCTCCACTCCATTAACAGACCCTCCGAAGGCCCCCACGCTCCTCGTAATGGGTTGCTGCTCCTCCAAACTCCTTTTACTCAAAGAGTGTTTATACTGCGGTCTCATTACAGCTTATGCTCCGTGTTTCTGCACTTGGACCTTCAGCTCGGCGAGAGTGTTTTTATTAGATTTTATACTGTACACCCAGACACAGACAGCACATCTGCGCCAGACGCACTCCTGGGTATCAAACCCAGACCCGCGTTCCTCTCCTCCTCGCCTCTCGGTTATTACTTTAATATGTCTTCTCCTCTCTCTCCTGGGCTCTCCTTCAGTCCGTCTGTTATCGGCTCAGCGGGGTGTGGGGTGTCAGAGTGCCAGACCAGCTGCAGGTCAGCAGTGCAGATGAGATGAGATTGGAAGCTGAAATGAATGACAGGAAGAGCTTGGTTGGCCCCCCTCAGATTGGAGCGCTCACAGAGAACGAGCACTGGAAAAGTGAGCAGTTAATTAATAAGGTGTGTGGGGGGAACCAGGGAGACTTGTGTATATTCCATGATTCTGCCCTTGGTCTGAGGAGAGAATGATGATGGCACTCGACTCTATCACAAGAGTCCCTCAACAAGGACAAGTGGAAGCCATTTAAAGATGGTAGCTTTAATCAAAACTCTAAACCTTATTTTAACGCCTTTTGCTAAAATGGTTTTAATCTTTGTGTAATTGACCTTGATCATTTGGTAATTCATCTGCTCGTTCTCTGAGTGAATGCAGAATTCCCTTTTACTGACGTTCTACGACTGATCATTCTTTTGGTCCCCCTGCCACCCCCAGGTTCCCTGAGATACCGGTTTGTTTTTTTTGTCTCCCCTCAAAGCACTTTACACATTTATTATTGATCAAGAAAAGATCTTCCCTTTGACAAAAATGACAGACCACGCACTAAATAATTTCATGCTATGTTAGGGTAAGTGTGCTTTGGTGAAGGGGGTTGTTTAGTCCTCACACACACGCGCGCGCATGCACAAGTTTTCTCCAACCCCTAACACCTTTTGTTCTCTGCGCTTGGACGCCAACCTTTTGGCTGTGTCATCATCATGACGCTTACGCGGTGCTCTCCGTCTGCCCAAAACATCCACGGAAGATTTACTAAAGCCAATCAAACCAATAGAAACTAACCCAAATGTTGTAACCCATACGACCAAGGTAGTACATAAGCCACGATCGCGCATCAGGCTCTGTTGTTGTCAGGGTGATTTTGTTTGTCCTTTGTTGTGATATGTGTGATTTGAATAGTGTAAAGTACAGTGTTGTTGGAGGAAACACTATGTTGCTTGATCTCCTTTACCACTCTACAGAATGTGATCATGTGCAAAGGGCAAGCAGAGCCACATTTCTGCCTTTTTAGGGGCAGCAGAAGGAGACAGAAAGGCAGACATGCAGATCCGGGGGTTGGTTGGAACGAGGCGGGAGGCGGGGGTGTGTGGTGCACCCTGCGTCCTGCGTGGTGATTGGCCAGGGCAGCATCAGGAGGGCTGAGCTGGATTCATCAGTCATGCGTCACCAGCTGCAGCCCGGAGCCTGCAGCGAGCAGCGCTTCTGCAGAGGGCGCGCGTGTGCGTGAGCGTGGGTCTGGTAACGTGTCACACTATTACAGGCTGTGGCTTCACTCCATGCCGATATTTGGCCTTTACCACATAGGTTGGGGAGAAATCGCCTTCCTGTTGTGTTGCTGTGTGTGTGTGCGTGTGTCTGTGTGAGTGTTCTTTAATGCAGGTAGACTGACATCTGGATTAGTGTTGCTCTCCAGTGAATGGACCTCTGTTCTTTACCAGTACTGCAGGACAGGCTTTTGGCAAGCACTGCGAATACCTCACCCCTGAATTCACTTACCCCAACCCCCAGAGCGGCCTCACAGGACTGCCTTAGTGTTCAAGTATGGGTATGTGTGCGTGTGGGGGCCCTGTGTGTGGGGTAGGGCGCGTGGGTGTGCATTGCACAATCTTGAATGTAACTTTAAAGTCATGTGCGGTCGCATATCAGAACATCATGGACTCAATTATTTTGAGCCATTGTGAGGAAATGTTTGTCGAGCCGGGGACTTCATGTAACATCATGATTGTTGTTGAACTGTTCGTATTGTTTAAATATGACGCAGGAAAAGCGCAATCTACTGCAATTTGCTTGGCTTTCCAGGGTGCAACTATCATAGCAGCGATTGCATTACCATGAAGAGGGGGTTGAGGACTACAAAAGGACATCAACACACATCGACCGATACAAATGCCTTCACAGTTGCAATAGTACATGGCTCATGTGGTGCAAGGTCCTGACAGTCATGTATTATGTCGGAAATGCTGGCTAAAAGGATCAATAGGTCCAACACTAGATATGTGTGTGGGCAGATATGTTGCCTTGTAACGATTTGTGCACCTCTGACAGTCACATTGAAATGCGAAGTGTTGGTTCAACTGAAGGAGTTAACACGGTGCTGTGTGCGTCTCCTCCCTCCCAGTGCCAGCGCCTGCGGCTACTACGCCGAGCCCTGGCCCGCCCCGCCATCACCTCCATCCCTCCAGTCCCACGCCGTCCCTCGCTACCTCTTCCCCCTCCTGCGCTTCTTCCGGCAATGGCAAGCGTGCCTCCGCTGCCGGCCATACCCCGAGTCCCGGCCCCCCTCAGCAGCAGCAGTGCCAGACGTCCTCAGCCAGCACCCGCTACCCGCCCAGAGAGGTGCCCCCGCGCTTCCGCCAGCAGGAACACAAGCAGCTGCTGAAGAGAGGCCAGCCTCTGCCCGCCGGACCCCTCGGAGGTCCCCCCCTGCCCAGCGCCTCCTCCAGCGACGCACCGAACGCTGCCAAGCGCCTTCCAGGTGAGCACCCGCTTTTAATGTTCACAGAGTCGCTCGGCCGGGACATCGAGGGGTAGTCCTCGACTTCTGCTTTAGTAAGTGCAATGTGAACATTTCCTACTGGGTCGGATTAGTGTCAAGCGAGCTTGAAGCATCGTTTGAAGGACCGAGGTGCAGTTCTTTTAAAGGTACGTAAAGGTTACGCTGGTGGTGAAGGGATCACGTCCAATCTCTTATCAAGAGGTCCATAAACATTGCTTCTTATGGTCCAGTCTGTATTTGTTGGGGATGAATGCCATTAGCTGTACTTCCATCTGCTCTGGTTTCTACCTTCCCATGGCCCCTCTGAGATTATGTGTCCTGCCAAAGGTTGTCCTCTCTTCGAAGTTTAACAAGGCCCATATTTGTTTTACGAAGTGAAGTGAACAAAGTGAGTTAAGTGGGGGGCGGGCTGTTTATACTCTCCTATCCAAGCACTTATGGATTGGAACACCACTCAACCTTTTTTCTGTATTATATTTGGGAGTTAATTATAAGGTTGCTATACACCAAAAACAGCATCTGGGCAAACGGCAGACGCTAGGAAAGTAGCAATTGAGCCTTGATAACTATTCCTGTGCCTAACTAGTTAGCCCTCTTCATCTCCTGAGTCTTGATAACTATTTCTGTTCCTAGAAAGTTAGCTGTTTTCATCTCCTGAGCCGTGATAACTATTCTTGTTCCTAGCTCGTTTGCTGTTTTAATCCCCTGAGCCTTGATAACTATTCCTGTTCCTAGCTATTTGGCTGTCTTCATCTCCTGAGTTGTTCTCTGTGTTGTTCTTCCGCTCTGTAGCTGTCTTCATATTTCATGAATCCGGGGAATGCCGCAGGTGGTATTCAAAGCCAAATAGGCTTTTATACGGCATTTATATAGCACTTTTCTATCCAGTGGCCACTCAAAACGCTTTACAATATTGCCTAAAATTCACCCATTCATGCACACATTCACACACCGACAGCGGTGTCAACCATGCAAGGCTACAACCAGCATTCACTTTCACTTGCCATTTGCCTGTGTGAAAACACTTTGTCATGTCACTTTAATCAAAGTGACTGACTCTAGCTAAACGGGTGTTTTGTTTTTAATCCTGGTTTCAGTCCCTATGGACGACAACGGCCCCAAGAGGCCGCGTGTCTTCTTTAGTCTTCTTTTGTCTTCTTTTCTCTGCACTGTTGTTATCTGGTCATACCGTTCACCCAACATGACCTTTCCATTACCTCATCTTTGGTCTACTCAACTAGTGCCGATGCTCATTGGATCACTCCCTCACCCTGGCCCTCCCGAGGGCCCCTACATAGCCCCCGGCCTAGTAGCCCTGGGCAGGTTGGCGCATCTTCCCTTCCTCCCCGAGGCCCTGGCCAGTTGGTAGCCTCGGGCTACTGGCCATTTTGCTGTAATGTCGCAGACGTCAGTTACACAGGAAGTACACAGTCTGCGCTCACCTCTTCAGCAGATTGGGCAAATGTCATGATGCAATTGAAAACAACTTTGATCTTGCAGTGGAAGTTTTCACTTTAACTATTTAACCAGTGTGGTTAAAATGTAGTGGTTAAATGTAATACTGTAGATTGACATAGATTATTTATTAAGTGTTTAGAGAAGAGAGTCTTATTTCAGAGTTAACCCTAACACTAACAGTAAGTCAAGAGCCAAGAACAAACGGCTGATTCTTTAAAGTGACTGAAGATTGAAGACACATTCTCACAGTGTAATACAAGGAACTGAAAAAATCTGTACTGAATAGTGTTTAACAAACAGCACCCGCGGTGGTTTGATCTTTTGAATCTAAGGTCATTTCAGGACACGTTTGTGACTTCTCTGGTGAGGTCATTGTGGCTCTAGGGGGTTCAGATGACACAAACTTCCCTCTCTCACACACACACAACCAAACTCACTGCAACCCCCTCCCCCCACACACACACACACACACACACACACACACACACACACACACACACACACACACACACACACACACACACACACACACACATACACATACACATACACATACACACACACACAGCAGCAGTCAGAAGAACACCCTGTGCTGACCTAGTTGTGTCCTCTCCGATCACTGTCTGCCCTGCAGGCTAGCCGTCACACACACACACACACACACACACACACACACACACACACACACACACACACACACACACACACACACACATATATACATATATATATATATATATATAAATAAATATATAAATACACACACACCCTGCCCCCCACCTTACAAGGCCGAGTGATTTTTTTTCACACCCCTCCCACATGACCTCTGATCCTCCTTATAATTGCCCCAAACTCCAGACAGACCCTTCTTCTTCCCCTAACCTCCCCCCCCAACCCCAGTGTCTCCAGCTGACGGAGGCCCATTGAGCGGGGCACAGCACCCAGTCAGCCAGTCTGTCAGCAGCCTCCCCCATAGCAGGTGCTCTTGGCTCTCAAGGAGGGGGCTGGAGGGGGGGGGGGGGGGGGGTCCTTAAGACATGCAGATTGTGGGAACTGCGGTCCAACAGCTGTCTGATGCTCGCCCAGACTGAGTCCATGGCCAGAAGGCTCTGGGGGGGGGGGGGGTTTAACACATAGAGGGGCCCCTGCTTGTCGGACCCATTTCATTTCCAGGTAAAGCCGTGCAATGATCCTTCTTTTCAGGCTTCTGCTTGAAATAAATGCAAAAGAAAAATGCATTGACTGAAAGGACTGAGCGTTGTTGTTCAAAGCCATCCGAGGAGCGGGTCACTATTGACCTACCAGTGATGCCTTATCTTTCAGTGAAACCTTTACGTGGCATTAGCAAACAAGACGACAATAATTGCTCATTTCTATATCTAGAATGCTACTACTTGGTGACGGCGTTGTACAAGGCATTGTATATCCTCCAGACCAAAGCAGCAACTAAACAAAGGCATGATTACATGACTGCTGTAATGCAATACCACCAAGAAGTCTGCTTATGTGGCTCACGTTTCCCTTAAAACACATGCATGTAGAGATTAGAGACGCCTTTAGAGATGATTTAGCCTTTTCCTTTAGACAGCAATGGCACACTTGCCAACACCATGTTATTCACATTATAGGTTTCACATATTTACCCGGGCGCCGCCGCTTTCTTTCATAATGGCTCTTGATTATGATGAAATATGTGAAAATATGATGCATTACAACTGCAAGGCATTGTGTGAATGGCACCTCTGGGGTTCAACCACGAAGAAACAAAATAAAGCCGTCGTTCAGAGACGCTTTGTGGAACTATTCCCAGTATTTTAGCCTTGTGTTTCTCTGGTGTTTTTCCGCCTTGCTCCTCTGAAACGCTTCCCTGTGAAGATGTGAACTCAACCCAGCCTCAGATCTCAGTTATTTGTACCGTCTTAAACCGTCAGATCATCACAACAGCAATGGGCCCTAATGGCGCCAGGGAAGTATTCTTGGTAACAAGTAGGAGGGTGCTCCCAAAGCACGCATGCACGCACGCACGCACGCACGCACGCACGCACGCACGCACAGGCAGACGTTCAGATAGAAAACCCCTGGTGGCTTCATTAGCTCGGTCTCTGCCAGCACTTTTTCTTCCTTCTATTCTGTCTTTTCTCTGCGGAGGTAAACAGACATGAAGGGTGAGGGTTTAAACCCTCCTGTGACCGTTCACTAGCGCATGCTCTCTTTCGCTCTCTCTTTCTCTCCGTCTCTCTCCGTCATTCTCTGTCACTCTCTCTCTCTCCTTTTTATTTATTATTTTTTCCAGCTTCCGGAAGAAGGAGAACAACAGGCGCCTCTCTTTGAGTGGTGTCCCCCCCCCCCCCCCCCCCTTGCGGAAGTCTCCCGTCACAGAGAGAGAGAGGGGGTTGGACAGGCTCTGTCGGGGGGGACAAAAGTAGAACTAAAGCGTAGCGTCAGAGGTCCTGATGAACGGGTGGTGTTTGGCAGGAGAGGGGGTCTCGTGGCTCGGGAGCAGGAGAAGAATGCCGTGCCGGGGGCGGGGCTTCGCACTGTGAGGCTAACAAGCTAACAACACTATTCCTTTGGGGGAGACGCGCGCAGAAAAACAAAAACAAAGCAGGACCTCTGCTCTTCAGTGCAGTGATTATTAGTCCACATGTTCTTTCTTTTCTCCTCTCTCTCTTTCGGTCGGTGTTCTGTCTTCTGTAATCTCTCATTCATATCCCTTGCCAACATTATCGTGCCAGCCCCTCCCCCCACACGCTTGTTCTCACTCTCTCTCTCTCTCTCTCTCTCTCTCTCTCTCTCTCTCTCTCTCTCTCTCTCTCTCTCTCTCTCTCTCTCTCTCTCTCTCTCTCTCTCTCTCTCTCTCTCTCTCTCTCTCTCTCTCTCTCTCTCTCTACCTCCATCTCCTGCCGTTCCTAATGGTCCTTTCCTACTGAGCAGGCTGGGGGGGGAGGGGGGGTGTTAATTCCTGGCTACCATCCCATCTCTATAAGGCCAGCTAGTCTCATTACCCAGGGCTCATCCCCCGACTATTTCTGTCTCCGCACGGCTAGCTTGGCATGGCAGGAGCTAGCTCCCTCGTTGTCATTGTTGTCCCCACCCTGACCACCCCGGGCGACACATCCCATTTATGGTGGATATCCCCCCTTTTCCCCCGTTCCCTCCCCCCTCCCCCACACACATTTCAAAAGCCTTGCTGTATTTCAGCTTTGGTCTAGGTACCGTATACGGCTGCTGTGTTGAGCAGAAGACTGCGCCAAGGTACCCACGCAAAACAGTCTAGCACTCCCACACAAAAGAGGCAGCGTGATTCAGCGGAACGAGTCGTCGTCGTCCCCCTCCCTGTCTATTGTTTTGTTTTATTTTGGTGACAATGTCCTACTAATGAATGAGGCCCAGCATCACTGAAACACAAACATACGTGTACAGGATAGCCATCTGGTCTTCTGCTTGAACAGATATGTCTTAAATGAGGAGGGCTTTTGTGGAGAGGAGTTGAGACGGCGAGACGCTGTAGGCTGCAGCATTAACTGCATGCTAAGCTAAGCTAAATGCATGTTGGTATAAATATGTAGTCGTGCAGAACTATGGGCAGACGTTATACATGTGCACGGATTTGCATACACACGTATATACACAGGCATACACAAGCGAGCTAATGACTATGTATGTATCTTTTCACGCATACATGTAAATATAAATACCTGAACATGTATATGCATGAATGCACATGCCTATTTATATGTATTCATGCATATACACATGTTCAAAATGAAGACTGTGCTATAAAAATGGCTCCCTTCTGCTACATAGAACCAGACATGCTAAGTTGCGCAGCCAGCAGCAGTGTCCTGGCCCACTGTCAGACTTTGATGTTGGAGGGGGTAGCAGCCACTGCTGCAGTACCCCATCCCTCTAAGCCCCTTTGAAGATGGCGCTAGTGATCCTCTCTTCCAGTAATTTTCCACTACAGTCTTACACTCTCTCCCTTGCTCTCTCTCTCTCTCTCTCTCTCTCTCTCTCTCTCTCTCTCTCTCTCTCTCTCTCTCTCTCTCTCTCTCTCTCTCTCTCTCTCTCTCTCTCTCTCTCTCTCTCTCTCTCTCTCTCTCTCTCTCTCTCTCCCTCCCTCAGCAGGCTCAGCGTCTAGCTCTCCTTTTCATTCCTTGTGGGGTGTTTTGCCCGTTTATTTGAGGTTCTTGCAGTATTACAGATGTACTCCAAAATAAGGCTGCATTTCGAGACTGTGATTAATTCATCACACAGCCTATTCCTGTATACTACAGCAAAATAAAAACCGAGGCTGAAAAATGTGT
This sequence comes from Pollachius pollachius, assembly GCF_949987615.1. Classification (NCBI taxonomy): domain Eukaryota; kingdom Metazoa; phylum Chordata; class Actinopteri; order Gadiformes; family Gadidae; genus Pollachius; species Pollachius pollachius. Next base: position 30,812,577 of record NC_136935.1, read on the forward strand.
CAGAGGCAGTGTGGGGGCTGGGGCTGAAAATGCAGGACGCAGAACAGCCTCAAAGCAGCTTGGCTACAAGTCAGACTTGATGAAATGTCCGAGAGAGGCAGTGAGAGAGTGGGAGATTTCTGTGCAGAAAGTCAAAACACCTTGAAGTCATGGAAAATCCCAACCTTGCAATGATTGCTGAATTAGAAACCTGAGCTCAATTTTTTTTAATGCTGATGTTCGGGGTCTTTTAAGGTCAGGCTCTCTTCTTACTCTCTTGGCAGGCGGGGGCAAAAAACAATGGAGCTGAATGCATGCCAGACCAGCTCTGGCAGAGCACCCACTGTCTAAGAGACAAAAACATTTGTACGCATGCCCACAGACACACGGACACATACACACACAGACAAACACAGCCGCATGGCTTGGGTTATGTTCAACTCTCAGTTGGAACGGTGAACCTTGACATTTAAGGCACAAGATATCACATTTGGTGAAGCGTTTAATGTGTTTTTTCTGTAAAAATAGATATGACAGGGTGTCAGACGTTTGAACAAGGCATTTGTGTCTTTCATTAAAACATAACTAAAATACATGAGAGCTTGGAGAATGAAGTCTGTGTTTGCCGTGGGTGAAAACTCATACCTTTAAGCAACGATAACACTGCAAAGCCTCCAGGCTGCTCCTCTTTGCCAATCAGAAACTCAATTATGATAACATGTCTTTGATCAGTGATGGTGTGATGGAGTCCAGCACTGCTTGGTTGTTGTTTTATTTCATCGATGCTATGACCAAAATAAAAAGGAAAAAATAGATATGATCGGCTGGTGCTCATTTTCACCTTTGTTTTTGTTTCTCTGTGTGGTGCTGATTGTGAACTGCGTGCACTAAAAAGGTAACAGGATAATGGCTCCTGGGGCGAGGGGATAAGTCCGTTGGGGTTAACACAGCTTAGAAATGTTAACTCTGCTGTATCTAAAAAAAAAAAAAAAGATTAAAAAAATGATTGTGTGTTTATGGGATTCAAGCAATAACACCTTCCCTGTCTTATCTAACAAGATCGTTTTTTGAGTACTAGGTAACAGATGCATTATTAGCAATATTGTAAATAGCAGCAACAATCTAATGGAGGCTAAAAGCAACCAAGTAGAAAGTAAGGCGGTTCATTTGGCAAAACAGGCTGATATTTGACAGAACCACAGGATGAAGCCGGTAATTAAGGGTTAGTGAACCACGCCGACACCGGTGGCACGTCCGGAGCACTGGGTTTGATACATTTGTGGTGTTTAAGGTTATTTGTAAGAGGATGATGTGACATGGTGTGGACGGCTGATGAGCAGAATGTAAAGGTATCTGTGGTGGACAGTCAGTATGTTAGCTCACATTTACTAAAGCCTCAACTGGGGACTTTTTAGAAGTATCGTCGGCGAGAACGCATCTTTTGATGCTATAACAGTAATATAGTGCGACAATGTGTGTGCAATGAAAATAATGTTTATATGAAAGGCAGCTGTGATGGAATACGTGTCAGTTGTGTTTATTACATAGCTGGCTTTTTATTTAAAACAGCCACGGCTCTTTATCCTGTGTGTGTGTGTGTGTGTGTGTGTGTGTGTGTGTGTGTGTGTGTGTGTGTGTGTGTGTGTGTGTGTGTGTGTGTGTGTGTGTGTGTGTGTGTGTGTGTGTGTGTGTGGAATTTAAATGGCCCTCATTGGTGTGCCAGTGGAGTGCATGGGGGCAATCCTAGCAGCCAGAAGAGCGTTTGCATGTAGGATCGATAGCCCCTCTTCTCTCCCCCACTAGCATTAATAAGAACATTGATTAGCTGTCAGCCACTGATTGATTACCCCCTTATACCATCCAATCAGTCTATTATTAGTTCTCATATTGATCGCCACATGAGTGCCTAATGAGATTGCGCGTGCGTTTGTGTCTGTGTGAGTGATACCACGTTGTGCTGTGAATCTTTAGTACCCTCATTTAATACATTTTGTTGAGGTTACCAAGGCCAGTGTCTGACGTAGACACCTTTTGTCAGCGTTTGCAGCTGTTTACAGAACTGAATTGATAACAACCCCAGCAGTATAACATGGTGTAGGCTAGAGACAGCAGAAGCTGTGCAGGGATTGCAGAGTTTGCAGCACAAAAGAGGCCAGGACCAGTGTGCTTTCTCCGGGTTCCCTGTTCTCAACAGTGTCAAAGCATTTACACACACACACACACACACACACACACACACACACACACACACACACACACACACACACACACACACACACACACACCCAATCAGACATTACCGAAAGTGCACACTTGTGCTAAACGCACACCTTTTGACGGTCACACGTTGGGCTGAGGAATGGGCAGGCGGCTCCTGTGCGCGCAGAGGGTGGAGGCGGCTGGGCGGAGGAGGCGGAGCGGGGCCTGGCGGAGCGTAGGGAGTGATGGATGGGGAGCCGTCTCTGTTTCATTCCAATAAATGAGCAGCGTTCCACTCGGTCCTCCCTTCACAGGCCCGGCCGGGAGAGCCACAATGGAGACGGATGGCCCGCTGGCTGGCGGCGCCTGTACGGGGGGAGGGGCGGGTGGTGGGGGGGGGGACAAGCATAGAGGAAGAAAAGAGGAGGAATAGAAGTAGGAGCTTGCAGAGGTAGAGAGGTGAGCGTTGCTGAGGAGAAATAGGGCCCACCAAATAGGGATGGCCGCCGCTTTTGATTCCCCGGGAATCCATGTATGGTCGTGTTGTGGCCGTTTTATTAGTCCTAAGTACTAAAGGTGACGCAATATGTGCACTGGACATTTTTGTTTTTATTGGAAAATGTTTAGGCTAATGCGATGCCTTTGATTACCATATCTTCTCAGACTCGCTCTGCAGGAGTCTCTAACCGTGCGTTTGGGATTCATGAGCGGGTCTCATAAAACACATTAATGCTGTTTGAAAGTACTTTGGATTATTGAGCGAAGGGATGAAGATATTGGCCAGCCCTAAGTGGAGGGCAGGAGAACCGTAAACGAAAGGGTGGCGTGCTGATCGGAGGGAAGAGGATTAAATGGCGAGGTTGAGGAAGAGGCAGGGGGGGGGGGGGTGGGGGTCGCTTCTGTTAAAAGTTTGACGGGGCCAGTTTCAAGACCTTTCAGCAACCCAAAAAGGGATTATTCCTTTAGCTTGTGTTAAGAGAAGATGGAGGGTGGAAGAGTGTGAGGGAGAAGAAACTGCAGAGGATGGTGAGGCCGGGGGAGGAAGTAGAGCGACGGTGAAGCAGAGACAGCAGGACCGAGCGTCTTGTTTACGCGTGGCTGGCAGCGCACGCGGGGGGTGTATGGGAGCGCCGTGGCTGATACGACACGCAGCCCCCTCGGCCGGGTATCCTGATGATGACGCGGCGGGCGGGGACAGGGGTGTGAACGGGCCTGCCTACCCAGTGTGGATAGCCGGCAGTAACCAACCAAGGAGATATAAGTGGTCCCGGGACCTGTATGGCAGTGCAGTACACAATGTTCCTTAGTTTAACCTAATTTCCCTCCCCTCATCCGTGCCTTATTTAATCCCTCTCCCTCCTCCTCTCTCCAGACGTGCCACTCCAGGTCGGCCCTGGTGCCCAGTATGAGACATCCCACTGGGGGGCTCCATCGCCAATCAACGCCCCCTCCGGAGCCGGCAGCTGGGACAAAGTGATCAAGGGTCCAGACACAAATTCCTGGCCGTCCACCAACAGCGACTCAAAGCACTCGACAGCGTCAGAATGCCCACTGGGCTGGGCTGACGCGACCACAGACAGCAGCGCCACCACCACCGCCAGTACTCCCAGTAGTAGCAGCAGTACCGGTTTGAGGATGGCCACGGGGGCCACAGGCCAGCAGGCCCACTACTCCTCCCTGAAGGGGAACGCCAACATGCTGACGGGCCCGGGTCCCATAGGGGCCAACAGCATGGCCAGCCGCGGCTGGTACTCAGACGGCAAACAGGACATGATGAACGGCGGCCGAACGGGCGGCCCGCACGGCTGGGGCGCGGCCAGCTTCAGCCTGAACCTGACCCCTACCGCCAACCCCTCGGCCTGGCCGGTCCTGGGACAGGAGGGCGGGGGCATGGGCCCCAACGGGCTGGCCAACACCGCCTCCCTGCCCCACGGGATGAGCGGGAACATGGCCAACGGGATCCTGGGCGACCCGGGCAAAGGCAGCTACGGCGGCATGATGAGCCCCGACGATGGCGACGCGCAGCGCACCTCGTCCAGCGCCAAGATGTCCTACGGCATGGAGCCCGCGAAGCCCTGCGGCGACGGGCCCAGCCACACTCAACGGCAGCAGCAGGCCCCGGAGCCCATGAGCCCCGCCCATGGGATGCCCGGCTGGGGGGGCCAGTCCCCTACAGAGTCCTCCCAGCTCAACGAGGAGCTCGCGGGCAGCTCTGTGTGGGGGGGCGGGGACCCCAAGCCGGCCGACACCGCCAAGGACTCGGGCTGGGACTCCAACCCCTCGGGTGGCCACTCCGGCTGGGGCCGGCAGGGCAGCGGCGGGGGCAGCAGCGGCAGCGGGAGCGGCGGCGGCGGTGGCAGCTGGGGGGAGTGGGGGAAGCCCTCTGGGGGAGGAGGTGAAGGCACCAAGGGGTGGGACCCGGCCGAGGCCGGGAGCCCGGGGTCCGGCCCGGAGCAGCAGCAGCAGCAGCAGCAGCAGCAGCAGCAGAATCTGGGCTCCTGGGGGCAGCAGCCCGGGAAGGCCCCCGCAAGCGAGGGTAGCGGGGACAGCACTGACGGGCGCTCCCACCGGGACAGGACCTCCAGCATGGACGTCTCTCCCATGCTGCCCCGCCAGGACCTGGACCCCAGGGTGCTGTGCAACACCGGCTGGGGCCAGACGCCCGTCCGGCAGCACACGGTCTGGGAGATGGACGAGGCCGCCGCTGACGGAGAGAAGAGCGGCGGCGGCGGCTCCGACAAGTGGGGGGGCTCCTCCTCCAGCGGGGGGCCCGCCACCGGGGGGCACTCCACCGGGGGGCACTCCACCGGGGGGCACTCCACCGGGGGGCACTCCACCGGGGGGCACTCCACCGGGGGGCACTCCACCGGCGGCCCCTCCAACGGCAGGCATTCGGACGGAAGCACGGCCCACCCCAACCCAGGCCCAGGCCCCGGCCATAGGCCATGTTCCGGGGGTAAGAACGAGAGCTCCGGCGGGCCCTCTGGCTGGGGGGCAGCCCCCCCTCAGCCAGCCCAGACCGGATCGGGATGGGGTGAACCTCCACAGCCGGCGAGCAAGGCCCCCCACAGCAACAGCAATGGCAGCGGCGGCAGCCACAACGCCGGCTGGGGCGAGCCCACGCCTGCCAACGGCCCCAAGAACGGAGGCCCCCAGTCCTGGGGCACCGAGGAGAAGTCCCCCGGCTGGGGCGAGGCCCCCGCAAAGAGCCAGCAGGCTAACTGGGGCGAGGGCCCCAAGAACCCCCAGGGCTGGGGGAACGGCAGCGGAGGCTCCAACGGATCCAGCACCGGAGAGTGGGGAGAGACGGACAACAACAAAAACAGCCCCCGCAACGGCATGTGGGACGGAGAGGGCGGGAATGATGGAGGAGGAGGAGGAGGAGGAGGAGGAGGAGGAAGAGGAGGCGGATGGAAGGATAGTACCAGAGGAGGAGGAGGAGGAGGAGGAGGAGGAGGAGGAGCTGGACCCGGGGGTTGGGGTAAGCCTACCCCGGCCGCGGCGCCCAACCACTGGGGGGGAGAGAACCAGCGGGCCAACGGCCCCTCACAGCAGGGCGGCTGGGGCTCCGCTAAGCCCCAGGAGAGCAGCAGCAGCAGCAGTGGCAGCGGAGGAGGCGGTGGTGGAGGTGGCATGGGGTCCTGGGGTGGGCCCGGTACAGTGAAGCAGAGCGGCTGGGGAGGTGGAGGTGGTGGTAGTGGTGGTGGTGGTGGAGGCGGTGGGGGCAAACAGGAGCAGGGTGCAGAGTCCACGGGCTGGGAGGAGCCCTCCCCACCCTCCATCCGCAGGAAGATGGAGATCGACGACGGCACCGCCACCTGGGGGGACCCCACCGGCAACGGCAAGTCGGTCAACATGTGGGATCGCCACCACCCCAGCGGTAACCAGGGTAACGGCGGCCCACCTCCACCGCCACAAGGCAAGAACGGCGGCATGTTCATGACGGCAAACAACAACAACATTCACTCAGTCGGCCCCGGCAACCCCAATCACAATCACAACCAGCACCACCACCACCCACCGCCTAATCACATGCAGCACCACCACCACTCCGGCCACGGACAACCCCCTGCTCACCCCCACAACCACGGCAACAACAACGGATCAACCAACGCTCCCCCCCCCCACCAGGGTGGGGGCTCACAGGGTCGACCCCCCATTGCCAACCCAGGTGAGAGAAATGCTTCATATTCTCTACTGACTATTTACTGTCCGGGTATGACTTAACAGCGTTTTTTCAATTTCAATACCGAATCCTTAACCTTATCCTTACTATTGCATGATACCAAGTACAGATCCATTCGTTGTATCCAACAGTTTTGTATGTTTTGGGGTTAATACATTAACTATCGACATGATAATAACAGTAAGCATCAAACAAATATTCATAGTGGAAAATATACATGTCAAAAAGGGTTTTGTTATGGCTTATCAAGACGTGTTTGGTTGTTATCTATTTTGTTTATTACACTAATGGGAAAGAGAGACATCACACTGTGATCAGAAAGTGATCCGGGATGCTTTGGCCCTGAGCGTTTCATCCAGCAGCATGCTTAATTGAAAGGCATTATGATAATGACCCAGTCCTAATATTTATACTGAAAATAGCCTGAGTGCACATTTAGTTTTTCTACTGGACAATGGATGAAATGGCTTTAGAAAACTAGCGAGGCGCTATCTCCAAAGGAAACCCTTCGATGCGTGGATTAATACATTAAAATAATTTGTTCTTCTTCCAACAATCGCTATTAAGCAGCAGAGGCCCACATGCTTATTAAGAGTATCTTTTAATGGTCATGCAAACATTATAAAGGCCGCGTGTTGAAGGCTTAAGATAGCACCGTGCTGCGTTCACACAGGCTACGGCCAGACAAAGGCCATACATATAGGCATGGCAGAGATTTAACGCTTCACACCGCAGTCCCCTGCCTGCTCTCACACATGGTTGGGAAGGAGAACACTGCCCCCTGCTGCTTGGACATTACACTGCACCCAGCATTCGATCCGGTACACACTCCCATACATAAGCACAATCACTGACACACACACACACAGACGCAGACACACACACAGACACACACACACACACAGAACAACAGTCAACTAAAAGAGAGAAATTGGAGATGCGGCAAGGGGTTGCGGGGTTCAGCGGAGACGGAGGGAACATGGAAGGGGGGAAACAAAGGCAGATTGATAAGGGAGCAGCAGATGAAGGGAGAGAGCGGGAGAGCGAGCACAAGAGGGGCTGGGAGTGAGCCAGCACTTAAACTGGCACGCAGCGGCTGGCACGAGTAAATGCTTTCATCCTCCTCCTTTCTGACAGACCCACACACGCCCGCACACACGCGCACGGGAAAAGTGGCTCAGCAGCCAGACTGCCTGTGGAGGTTGTGCTGCTGGCAGAGGACGAGGGGGAGAAAGCGCCCCTCTATATATAGACGCATGGCACGGCTTCGGCAGAGTGGCCTGCTGATTAGCATGTAGCTGCAGCACGTCACTGGGTCTCCAGAGGACCACCGCACTCGTTAGAAGAGCGTATGCTTTGCTTCGTAGCGTTAGCCTTAGCAGCAACAGGCTGCTAAGGTGCATCTGTTCCAGGGGGATCGACATTAGATCATTGTGTGTGTGTGTGTGTGTGTGTGTGTGTTTATATATTCTGTGTGTTGTCTCTCCAGGTTGGGGAGAGCTGCCCAGCAGCGTTCAGGCCAAGTCTGAGCCTGCGTGGGGGGAGCCGGCCGCCCCCTCCTCGGCCGTGGACAACGGCACGTCGGCCTGGGGGAAGCCCCCCGCCGGCATGGGCAGCTGGGCCGACGGGGGCACGGACCCCTCCGGCCCCTACGGCCGGTCCCAAGGACCCCCAGGCCCTGCGCCCTGCAAGCTAGGTAAGGGCTGACGACAGGGCAGGTCCCACACGCAGGACCCCAGTTGGAAGCTCCGGGGCATGCACTAATTCTCCTGGTTCATGGGGTTGAAGGTGTGCAGTGGTTGGACTTGGACAGTTTTCCCACCAAAGGGATATTCCTGATTGGCGGGGGGAAGGGGGCAAACTTTTCATTAAGTAAATGATGCAACTGCATTTAGTGAAGTGAACTAAGAAGGGATGTTTCTTCAGAACAGCTTCCATTTGTGCTGATTCTGAAAACTTTGTGAGTGGTGCTGGAGCTGTTCCCAGACTAATGCAATTCCACGCTTCACTCGCTCCTTGTTATTTGTGTTTCTTGTTGAAAAAAGCTGAAAAAATTGCAAGCTCTTGTTGTAGAGAAGGAAGAGAAAAAAAAACAACCACAGTGACACCAAGTGGTCAAACTGAACATGACGGGTCCAACTGACGAAATGCCAGCCCAGAGCACCGGATGCATTTTGCCATGTTAACGTCACCATTTCATAGTTGTCATCCTGGTTGAGTGTTAGCCACATTGTTCCTCCTGTCTAACCCTCTTTCCCTCGCAGGCCCCAAACCTATGCAAGATGGCTGGGGAGGCAGCAGTGATGAGATGGGCATGTCTGGTGGCCAATGGGACCACACCGACGACGGGGACATGTGGAACAGTCCCACCTCCCAGGAGGGCAGCTCTCCCTGCAACTCCTGGGGCAATGGCCCCAAGAAGATCCCATGCAAGGTTAGCGGATGTGTCCTTTTGTATTCTCTGTGCATGCACACAAGGGCACACACCAGCCGTACTAGCACAGAAAGGCGAGGAAATGAAGTTTTAGAGCAGTACGCTCCTCTCATCAATGGCACTGGACATAGGAAGAGAAATGCATCAAAAAGCGATCCTGTTGATCAACTGTGTGTGTGTGTGTGTGTGTGTGTGTGTGTGTGTGTGTGTGTGTGTGTGTGTGTGTGTGTGTGTGTGTGTGGCAGAAGATGAGCAGCAAGCCAGATGACGCCTGGATCATGGGCCGTCTCATCAAACAGCTGACTGACATGGGCTTCCCGGTATGAATCACGATCCATGACCCTTTCACGCTCGTATTAACGCACCAAACTTGCTTCATCTCTTTCCATGACTCTTTCTCATAATATTTATTAGTGGATTTAATAGAAAGCTGTCTGATGTAATGTTGTTTTTTATGTTTTTTGCACAGAGAGATCCTGCTGAAGAAGCCCTGAAGAGCAACAACATGAATCTGGACCAGGCTATGAGTAAGTGTGTGTGTGTGAGTGTATGTGTTTGCATTCATGTGAACAAAACATTCTTTAGCGATTGTTGTTATTTGTTCTATTGGGTATATTAATATTGCCTATCGTTAAAACACAGAACGCCACACTGTACATCAAGAATAATAGATGTAGGCCTACAATAAAGAATGTATTTATGTTGAACACAGAAATACGGAACCAAACGCTACTTTCTGAGCACTTACACTAATGTTTAGCCTACAGTGTATTACTGAATTTAACATGGATTAAACACCCAATGCACAATAGACCATAGAAAGATCATTAATGGGCCGGTGTGGTCTGACTTTGGTAATCGTGGATTGGTTGAAAAAGGTTCATAATTACTGCGAGAATCAAGAGGAGGAGCTCCTCTGACTGTTATAGAAACGCGCTATTGAACGCGTTAGACAGCGCATTAAAGATGCCTTCCAAAATGCTGTCTTTACGCAATTGTAGAGTTCATTTAAAGCATTGTAAAAAGAAGCGTTTGGAACCACAAAATGGACATATTTTATGGCATACTAAAATGCAATGCTGTAAAAAAACAATGTTATGACGGCAAAATAACCTTGTGTGCGTGGGTGGCGGGGTTTTGAGAGGTTAATTCCCTGGTTGATGTCCTGCAGGTGCTCTGCTAGAGAGGAAGACGGAGCTGGACAAGCGGGCCATGACCATGTCTGACTACACCAACGGCATGAGCAAGGCACTGGGCTGCCGGCCCTCCACCCACCCCAAAGACTCCTCCGATCGCAGTGCTTTCCTTGACAAGGTAACAAGCGCACCCCACACATTCAACTAAGCCCCATAGCTGATGTTAAGGTTTACATACAGCCAATGACAACCAGAGCATACATGTTGGTTCAACGTCTCTCCTCCCCTCTCCCCAGGACGGGGGTCTGTCTGACGACGCCCCCCCCTCACCGTTTCTGCCTTCCCCCGGTCTGAAGCTTCCCGGGTCCAACAGCGGTCTGCCTGGCCACAGTCTGGGACAGGGCAGCCCCGCCGGGATGGCCATGCAAAACTTGAACAACAGACAGGTACAGCCCCTCCCCTGCAGACACACAGGGGCACATAGAGCTCTGTAAACATATGAGCATGTTGTGGCAGACCCCCACTGGTACCAATGCATGCTAGTAGTCTCCATTGTGGAGGCCATCAATGAAGAAGCCAGCATTGGTTACTAGTTCATTATGGTATTTATGTATGCAATAATCCAACTAGAACTGAGATGAGAAGAACAGCCACACATACAACAGAAATGGTGAAGATACACAAAACTAGCCACACACACACACACACACACACACACACACACACACACACACACACACACACATACACAGATACACACATATTCTCCAGTGGCTGTTTTTTTCAATTGTAATGCGTTCCCCTGTATTGTGTTGGCAACCTTGCCTGAAGTGCCCATTGGAACTAGATGGTGGAGGCCTATATAGTATCAGCCCTGGAGGCAGCGGCTGGCCCAGAAAAACAGCATGTCTGTCTTTGAAGCCCAAACAAAGGCTTTAGACACACTGCCTGCTCCGACAAGGCCTGGCCACAAAGGAGCTTTCCAGATGCTCAAAAGAATCCATTCTGAGGAAGATTTGGAGGGCTTTTGGTTGAAGTAATTGTTGCTTTTCACCATTTAAAAACTACTAGGTGAATGAAAGCACAATAATTGGAACTAAATTGAGCTGGCTGCACTTGCTATTGAGTGCACACACACACACACACACGCGCACACGCACTGCTCTGCTGGATTTCCACATTTTTTTAAAAAGAAAACATGGACCTTCAGGGGCCAAAATAAATGAGATTTGCTCTATTGCATTGACCCTAAAGGTGGGCTACTTCTGCCTCTGTTAAATGGTTGGTTCTTTGTCATCCAAACCAAAGCAGGGTCAATATGATTACCGTATTTCCCGCACTATAACGCGCACCGGATTATAAGGCGCACCTTCAATGAATGACCTATTTTAGAACTTTTTTCATAAATAGGGCGCACCGGATTATAAGGCGCATAGCATAGAAGATACTGCAGTCAAACGTTTGACTGGGGATGCGTTATGCATCCACTAGATGGAGCTGTGCTAATTGTATAGCTCGTCACGCGCAACGCAACTGTGAGGACGAGTTGCTGAATTTAGCAGACATAAAACTGGAACCTTTATGACAAAAAAGTAAAACACAAAAAAAATACAAAGTAGAGCATCGCACCCTCGAATCTTGTAGTGTGGCCAGTCTTCCGCCCGATTTCCTGGCTCTGTGATCGTATAGTGTGACCTTCCTAATAGTGGAGGAATATCTGTCGTGTGGTCTGAACCAGCCATAAAGGGAATGTCAACAAAACAGTCAGACAAAGTCAAACTTCATTAAGCGTTCTGACAACTTTGTTCATTTGTAAACACGAATTGATCCATATATAAGGCGCTCCGGATTATAAGGCGCACTGTCGTTTTTTGAGAAAATTACCGGCTTTTAAGTGCGCCTTATAGTGCGGAAAATACGGTAGTAATGAAGGCACAATACTGACACATGCAATCCACTCAAATATAGCAAAAAGCCAGGATAGTGACTCAAATTATTTCCACTCGTTTAATAGGCCTGAACGGTTTGTTATAACAGATATATTGATGCGTGCGTGTGTGTGTGTGTGTGTGTGTGTAGATGCCCAGTGGAATGTTTAGCAGTAATGGAGCAGCACAAGCCAGGGCTATGCAGCAGCAGCAGCCTCAGCCACCTGTGCCCCTCGGCTCCACCCAGCCTAGTGTCCGTGCTCAAGTGCCTCAGTTTCTCTCCCCTCAGGTACACACTCACTCACTCACTCGCTCACTCGCTCACTCGCTCACACAGAAAAACCCTGCTCATGGTTCATCGATGCACAAATCCGGCAGGATATAAGTAGATTCAAATGTTACAAATTGCAGATTGCTAGCATTTAGACTGGAGTAATTGGTGTCTTTTTCGAGTTTCTAGCTTCTAAAATGCGTCTCGTCTACCTTCCAGAAGGAATCTCTTGACTGCTCTGTGACTAATTGCATGTTTTCTGTAATCTAATTTGTGGATTGAAGTTGTATCCTTCTGTAGGCTTACTTGCTAAATGTAACTTGTTCTTTTTTGATTGGTGGATCAATTTACTAAATATACTTACATTTTATTTTACATCGAAGGTGTCACTATTGTGATGACTTAAGAGAGGACAGCAATAGATTTTACTGCATAGATTGACCTGTTGGCACCTCAGGTTGTTTTCAGGCCACAGACGTAACAGAATGGAAAACATTGTCCCTCAGCCTGTCTTTCTCTCAACCTTTCTCTCTGCTCTCTCATTCTATCACTCATCTATGGCTTCAGGTTCAAGCACAGCTCTTGCAGTTTGCCGCAAAAAATATTGGTCTGAACCCTGCACTTTTAACCTCGCCAATAAATCCTCAACAAATGACCCTGTTGTACCAACTCCAGCAACTGCAAATGGTGAGTCGGGAGGTGATCACGGATCAGCATCTAATGAGGTCTGTGCCTTACTGCTCTCTCTTAACCACTCTCTCCGTCTCTCTCAATTCCCCTCTCTCCTCCTTTCTTATGCTTTCTCCACAGGCGTACCAGCGTTTACAGATCCAGCAGCAGATGATGCAGGCACAGCGAAACATGTCCGGTCCCATCAGACAACAAGAGCAGCAAGTAAGCGCGCACACACACACACACACACACACACACACACACAGACACAGACACAGACACAGACACACACACACACACACACACACAGACACACAGAGAAAGAGAGAGCAGTATGTTTATGGTGAATCATTCTATGCGGAACTTGTCATTTCCCTTATGACTCTTCATCTTATGATCTGATACATCGTATGATTAGCCACATTTTAGTCAGTGAAAGACAGATCCATTAGCCTATGTGATTAGCCTAGGAAATGGAAAACCCAAACACCCTTTTTTCAGCTAGTCCCCTCCACTGGTATCAACATGTTCAAAGGGACTTCTGGCATGTTGTTGCAGCCAGCCAGGCCTCAGACGGGTGTCTAGACCGATCCGCCCACTCGCAGAATAAGCAGCCCGGTTGGCCTGCCCAAACAGTTGGGTCTTCCACCAGACTTTCTCGCGCAACAAAAGTGTCATAGAGAGACTGGATATCTAAAACTTTCAGTAACCGGTTTTGGCTTTTGTGCTTAGTTTAGTGGTAATGTGGTAAAAAGTATGTTTTATATATTTTTTGACATGGTTATTATTTCAATTTACAAGAGTTGTAATTAATAGTTTAAAACCTTTTGACCATTTACAAATGGTCAAAAGGTTATTTTGATAATGAATTGCTAAACTATTATAACTTTCTCAAGCGAAAGGTAATCACCAAAATGATAGTAAGTATATTCTGCCCCTTTTCATTGGAACTAGCCCTGGCCTAGTAGTATAAGTATAAACGTAGACCTCAAACATTTAAATCCTCTGGCTTTGCTGCAAAATACAACAGATTGCCCCAGGACAGTGAAAGTTGCTTAACCGAGGGTTTCAAAATTGAAGGAGGAAGGAAGTCTGTAAAAACGTTGTAAAACGGGGTAAAACGTTGCATTTTGGTCAAGCTAGTCATGGGCTAATGTTCTGCTTTCTGAAAATGTTGTTGTTTTGTTATTTGGCCCTTAATTCATATTCTCTTAGCTCTCGTGTCAATCTTCTCTACTATCTTCATTCGCTCAGTCATCCCACTTCCCTTTTTGTTTGTGTTGTCCCATCACTTCCTGCCATGGCTGTTGTCTTTATCCCATCACTTGTTGTCCTGGAGTTGACCTTGTCCCATCCCTTCCTGTCCAGGTTGCACGTACAATCAGCAACATGCAGCAGCAGATCCAGCAGCACCAGCGCCAGCTCTACCAGGCCCTGTTGATGAAGCAGCAGCAGCAGCCTCCCTCCCACCTGTCCTCCTCTTCCTCCTCCTCCTCCTCCTCCGCCGGACTGCACCCGTCTGCCAGCCAAGCTGGGGGTCTCGGAAAGTCCCTCCTGGACGCCTTCCCGGGACAGCACCAGAACCCGGGCCTCTCTGACTCTCTGCACACCAAAGAGCAGGCCTCCTCCCCGGGCAGTGGCTACAGCTCCTACCCTCTCTGTAAGTCCTCCTCCAGCCTGCCCCACACCTCCTCCTCTAGAGGCACCGCTTTACCATTTTAGTTTAAGATATGTTAATCAGAAAGTCTGTTGCGATAATGGCCTTATCGCTATTGACGCCATGCCAGAGGGTGTCTTATTCCAGGAAATTCCGCAGTAAAAATACACATGAAACCAAGATGAGTTGATATCGATGGTTGTTGAAATGATACTGATGAGTGTTCCGCCCTCCACCCCATCTAGCTGGACTCAATCCAAACATGAATGTAAACTGCATGGAGGTTGGGGGCCTCTCTCTGAAGGACCCCCCCCAGCCCCAGTCCCGTCTGTCCCAGTGGACGCACCCCAACTCTATAGACAACTTCTCTGCCAACTCCACACACATGGAGAACAACCTCAACAAGCACGGTAAGGAGCTCACACAAGGGCTTTGTTCATTTTCACTTCATGATGTAACATTTATTGGGATCGGTACCAAACCGACATGTTTTCTTACCTCTTGAGGGGCCAGGGCATCTCTGCACTACAAGTTATTTATATCGGTGCCTCTTGCTGTACGCTGTGAACTAAGCTGAACCGGGCTTCCCCTCATCTCCCCACCTCCTTGTTCAGGGGCCATTTCTGCTGCCTCCAGCCTGGGCCCCTCCGGGAAGGGCCCCCAGATGGAGGACTCCTACACTCCCTACGGCCTGATGTCTGGCTCCGACTCCTCCGCCAACAGTCTGGGGCCCCAGGACAGCTGGGGCCAGTCCAAGAGCCCTAACGAGAAGCCCTCCAACGGCAACAACATCAACTGGCCCCCCGGTAACAATCCATGAGCACTTTGTGTATTTATACATACTACCTTCGATTCAATTGCAGGACGTAGGATCTAACTTATATATTATGTCTTTATGATATCGACCTTTATTCAACTTCATTTAAGAATGCTTGATTCTGATTGGCTGGGAGGAGGGCATTATCCCGGCAGGTTGCCCGCTGACTTTTCGGTTCTACTTGCTGCTGACTGAGCACAGCGTCAACAAATAGTAGATCAATACGCCGCTTGTATTTCAGCCTTCAAAACGAGAGCTGGTAAATTGTGAAAAATGCATTAAACTTCAATCGGAAAACTGCGTTTTCCGATTGCAGTTTAATGCATTTTTCACTATATATGGTCTATATGCTATAGACCATATAGCATCTGTGGTATAAAGGCTGGGACGAATTTCAAATTATAAATATGAACAATCCATAACGTTAGCTCTCTGGCTCATAGCTCAGCGGACTAGAATACCTCCCGTTGCCAAGTCGTAGCTACGGTCCGTCCTATTTACTGGAGGGGTGAAAAACGTTTCCGTTGCATAAGAGCCTTACGGGAGGGTAATGATTGTTCCAGGTTTTAGTCAAACTCTCAGGCGTTACCAGGGAAACTAAGTTATGGCATGTGAAAAACTTTATATTTGGATTGTAAAACGCATGAAAATATAAATGAATGATCTTAATTTCTTTTCTTTGGCAAGTGACCATGATATAAGCGGGATAATGCTCTTCGAGGTGTCCAAAACTTGTTTGATCGATCGTAATTAAAGGGGACTACTTTTTGAGGGAGATGAACTCAAACAGAGTATACATTTAATAAGCATGCAATACGAATAAGAAAAAGCATAATTATTAAAGTATTTGAATTGTTTTAATATGTTGGCAAGCAAGAAGCAGAATAAACGGGATAATCACCTCAAGGCAGGGCAATAAACAGTTTGATATGCCCTGCCTCTCTGTGATTATCCCTTACTTATATTATGCTTTCAACAGCTTTTAATTAACGTTGACATTAACCATTCAACCTATGATGACACCTCTGCTCTAAAGTAGGGCTGTGCAATCAATCGAATTTGATCGAGATTTCGATTTTTGGGTGAACGATTTTTTTGGGTGAACGATCTCCAAACTAATACAATCGATTTGAAACGATTTTTGCAGGCCACACCAATAACCATAATTCCCTATCGCTGATGTCTGTGCCCCCTCCAGAGTTCTGCCCTGGTGTCCCCTGGAAGGGCCTGCAGAACATTGACCCTGAGAACGACCCCAACATGACCCCTGGCAGCGTGCCCAGTGGTCCCACCATCAACACCAACATCCATGACGTCAACAGATACCTGCTGCGGGACCGCAATGGAGGTGCACCTCACCCTGTTATTTATTATTAATATCTAGATCATCTCTTACTTCTTTGACTTGATTTCATCTTGCCGATAACAGTAATTTTCCAACAGTGCCTAATCATCAAAGCCCAGTATTCGGGCTAAGCTGTGTATGAAATACGAGGGTAGACTTTGGTAGAGTGTGCTAAAGTAAGATAAGTGTGTTATTATGACCCAGATCTCACGATCTTATCTCATCCGCAGAGGAAGGTTTTACCGCCTGGGTATTTTACTTCTAGGTCAGTGATGCCAACACTAGCTGGTCTCTTTTGCAGTCTGAACCTCTATCCAGTGAGTTCTGAAACCACCTGCGTGCGTAAAGCTCACGCCCTCCCCCTCCTCTCACCCCATCCAGGCAAAATGTCCGACATGAAGTCGGCCTGGTCCCCGGGGCCCATCACCCACAGCCAGGCGTCTCTGTCCCACGAGCTGTGGAAGGTGCCCCAGGGGCCTCGTAGCAGCATGGCCTCCTCTCGCCCCCCGCCCGGCCTCACCAACAGCAAACCGGCGCCCTCCAGTGCCTGGGGGAGCAACTCCCTGGGCCTGGCTCAGGGCTGGAGCAGCTCCTACACCTCTGGTGGGTCCCCCTTGAGTCCCCCCCCCCCCCCCCCCCCCCCCCCCCCCGGTTATAAAGGACAGGGTCTGTGGGCTCCATCGCGTGGGGATGTTGACACGCTGCCTCTCAGAAAGTCAGAATGAAACCGACACCATGACATCTGGCCCACTCTCTGCTTATATGTGTTTTCCTTGTACAGGAAGTGTGAGCCTGCACAGGTGAGGTGTCAAATGCAACAACTCCTTTGTGTTTGGAAGAAAACCTTTTTTTGGGGGTTTGCAAGGTTCAGTGAACCTACTTTCGAAAAGTGAATTGTAAGCGAATTTTTTTTAACAGCACAGTTGGTATATTGATAGCGCTGGTTGGTTTATCCAGCTTGCTCCATTTTTCAGCATCAATATAGTTTTGAAATGTCTCGCTCAAGGGAAATTTAATACACAAAGACATTTGAAGAGCCACCCTGCAGAATTGTTTACATTCTTTGTGCGTTGCCAATTTGTAAACGACAAACTCGTTAGGCGGGCACTTTGGTGAGCTGAAGCTCAGCTAACCAGACTCTCTCACAGACACCCTGGACCACTTCCTCTTGTATCTGTATCAGCATCCTGTGGTTTCACACCTCAGTCAGAAGTCAGAGACACGCTGCTGCTCGTGCCAATCTACCCTAATCAAAGTAAAGATTTTTACATGAACGAACAACACACCTATTATGTTGCAGACGAGAATCAAGCTGCAGAAATACAAACTGAAGTTACAATAACATATAAGGTAAAATAAATGGTTTGAACTCTCCAGACTAACTAGTTAGCCAGACTACTAGCTAATTTGCGATGTTCGATCCCAGATACCCTGAAGTTTGATGCCAGTTATATTAACCTTCTAACATGTCTTATGACAATTTAATAGAGAAAGATAAGAGAGCCATACTATGAAAAGAAGTAAAGAGCCATGTGCTAATGATTTTTGATAAATTGGGTTATTTTATAAAAAATGGTGGTTATTTGTTGGTTTTCTCATATAATACTCGCTATCCCAAAATACACCAATTATAGCTAAACAAGTATAAGTGCCGGATGCATAACCTTGGGCTGTAACATTGATGACACCTAGAAGAATGTAGAGACAAGATACACATTTATCTTGCAACCATCACCCGATGTGATTGAAAGTAGGAAGGCACTTCATACTTTCTGAAACAGAGATAACTAATTTGGCTCCGCCTACATGCAGTTCTAAACTGGAGAAAATTACTCATCACTCAAAGAATTCAGGTTTTACACCTCCCGAAATGCGATCAAACCAAGGATTAGGGCCACATTCCAATTTATTTATTTATTTATTTTTTGAAATTTACAATTCAGAGATTAAAGTCAGAACTCCAAAAAAATAATCACATGTGGCCCTAATCCTCTTCCGTACTACTGGGCATTAAAAACACGTACATTTGAACAGGATTTGGATATTTTCGTGTAGGAAACCATTTTTGACTTAATT
Organism: Pollachius pollachius; assembly: GCF_949987615.1. NCBI lineage: Eukaryota > Metazoa > Chordata > Actinopteri > Gadiformes > Gadidae > Pollachius > Pollachius pollachius. Next base: position 30,831,277 of record NC_136935.1, read on the forward strand.
TACACATCTACATAACTCTGAAATAGTAGGCACTTAAATAATAATACACCCTACAAGTATATAGGTCATCAATTTATTGACCTGGTCTTAATTAGGGATGTTCCTTACGATTCATTTCCTGACGTTTAGTCAAAAAGAAATATATATATATGGTCATATATGGTCTTGAAAATACATTATGGTCTATTATAAGAGCCATTTGAAATGCTTAATATAATTTTCTTATTTAATATGTTGTCTTTTGCAGGGGGCCAAATTGTTTGCTGGCTTTAGAAGTTTAAATCGAAATAATCATCCGAAATACATTGTCAGTCACGAAATGCTAACAATGAACACGTGTTATTTCAATTTATTTGATAGATCCGATGAACCGCCATTAGCTCAAACTCAATAGCATGATGTAATTCAGTGTACAGCCTGCATTCCTTCATTCAAATCTCCCCTGAGAGGATTTTCTCAGAATAAAGAAAGCGTTTAACCAACTACTATTTCCGCAAGTGCAGCGACTAGTCATTTAATCGTTAAAAAAAAAACCCTGATTGGTAACCATGATGTTTGTTATTCCTCGGACACACTTTGCAGAGATGTACCTATTAAGCTAAAGAAACAAGCAGCTAGCGCTAACGTCCCTGTGCTGTGTTCATCTGCCAGAAGGCGCCACCTGGAGCACAGACAGCCCTCACAGGACCAGCAGCTGGCTGGTGCTGAGGAACCTCACCCCACAGGTAGGGGACATCCGCCGGGCCCAAAGCGCACGCTTCACCTGTAAACGTTACAACACAGAGTGTTACCCTCACTGATGGACAGTAGTGTCAATGTCATTCTGAAACTCACCGTCCCGTAGAAGTCATCGGCTTGTCTCCCACCCATCTTTGAATGTCACTTATTCACAATACCACTTTGTGTGCGTGTTTGTGTGCCTGTGTGTGTGTGTGTGTGTGTTTGTGTGCGTTAGATTGATGGCTCAACCCTGAGGACCCTATGCATGCAGCACGGACCCCTGATCACATTCCACCTCAACCTGACCCAGGGCAACGCCGTGGTGCGCTACAGCTCCAAGGACGAAGCCGCCAAGGCCCAGAAGTCCCTGCACATGTAAGCCCACCTGCTGGTGCTTATGCACTGGCACCAAAGGCACCGCATAATATGTAGTATGTTGTGCCTCATGGTGCTTATACACTATAGTTTGTATTACCTAATGGTGCTTATACAATATAGTATGTATCGCATGCAGTACCTAATGGTGCTTCTACAATATAGTATGTATAGCATGTAGTACCTAATGTTGCTTATACACTATGGTATGTAGTACCTAATGGGGCATTACCAGAGATGTGGACTCAAGTCACATGACTTGGACTCGAGTCAGACTCGAGTCATGATTTTGATGACTTCAGACTCGACTTGACAAAATTATGCATGACTTGCGACTCGACTTAGACTGCTGACTGCTACTGACTTGAGACTTGAGTCGGACGTCGCCTCTTTGACTTGTAATGACTCGACATGTCTTGAGTCAAAAACATTTATTGTTTTAGATAGCTAACATATGTCCCGCCTGGAGGGCTAGACACCCAAGACGCATTCACTTCCGTGAAGATAAAAAAAAAAACAGCGAGCGAAGACAAATCTACACTTGTATCTTCAATAATATCAAAATTTATTAGGATAGAAATTTAAAAATGTCGATATCATTTATACTTTATTCAGAATAACAGTTTCAGATTCATATCGGCTGCGTTTTGAGTTGGTCCCATTGAAGCAGTCTGGCCAGCCTCTGACACTTAAGACATCGTAACTAAATAATTTTTCAACCGTTTACCTTCGTTCTGTGTCACAAATCTACACAGTCGTATGTTCAATAATATCTAAACAGAATTTCAATATCATTTATTGTTTCTTCAGAATCACAGTTTAAGTTGCATATCGGCTTCGTTTCAGTTGGTCTCATTGATTTACGTTGACGCTGGAGCGTGAGGACGTTCAGCAGTGTTGCCAGATTGGGCGGTTTTTACCGCCCTATTGGGCTACTTTTAATCACGCATTGGCTACGCTATTCTCTTAAAGAGAATACCATTACTACCATTACTACTACTTCAGCTACTACTACTACAACTACTACATCAGCTACTACTACTACTACTTCAGCTTCTACTACTGAAGACACAGGCGGGTGGTAAGGACAATTTCCTTAAGGAAAGTTGTGGCATACTGTAACTGACATCCACTCAAGCAGTCCTTTCAGACATCCATACATAGCTCGTATGCCACACTAGTCAAGGCACAGCTTTACCAACTTTAGGGTCACAGTGGTGCCATCCGTAGCCTACTATTACAATTCAAACCCACCGTCCACTCTCACATCTCCTCTGAGACAACATAAGATTTCGGCACATGCGCATATCATAACACATTTGAAGACAGAAACAATGAACATATTATAACTGTATTGATAAGAAATGACACTGTACATTAGAGGGATATGTTGAAATTATGATCAATAGCCTAATATTGACATTATTAAGTAAAAATACATGGTGACTTGAAAAAGTTTGGGACTTGGACTTGGACTCGACTTGGCTTTGGTGTGACTTTGACTTGGACTCGACTTGGCTTTGGTGTGACTTTGACTTGGACTCGACTTGCCTTTCCCTGTCTTGACATGGGACTCGACTCAGACTTGACTGCTAAGACTTGGGACTTGCTTGGGACTTGCCAAACAGTGACTTTGTCCCATCTCTGGTATGTAGTACCTAATGGTGCTTATACACTATAGTACGTAGTACCGAATGGTGCTTATACAGGTGCTTATACACCATAGAATGTAGTACCTATGGTGCTTACACAATATAATATGTAGTACTATAATTGCTATAGTATGCACGGTACTATAGTAGGTATACAAGGTGTCTTCAATGTCTCGAGCTAAAGGCGTGCTCTGTCCTCCCCTGTAGGTGTGTCCTGGGGAACACCACCATTCTGGCTGAGTTTGCCGGCGAGGAGGAGGTGAACCGCTTCTTTGCACAAGGCCAGTCACTAGGGGCGACCACCACTAGCTGGCAGGCCAACCCGGGAACAAATCAGACCCGGATGGGCGGGGCCACGCAGGCCCATCCCATGAGCCAGTGGGGCAGCAGCTCCGGCGGGGGCGGGGCCAAGTCGGGCGGAGGGGAGCTGCTATGGGGGGGAGGCGCCCCCCAGTTCTCCAGCCTATGGGGACCCCCCGGGGGCGGAGACGATGCCCGCGGAATGGGAAGCCCCTCCCCTATTCACACTCTGCTGCCTGGAGACCTGCTGAGCGGAGAGTCCATGTAGGACGGCTCCACTAACCCTAACCCCCCCGCCCCCCACACCGGGACTCTGGGGCCCCCGGTGGAGGAGAAGGATATGGGAGAAAAAAACCCATAAACAGACAGTACAGTTTCATCATGGCCAGGAGAGAAACCCAAGCAAATCATGTGGCGATAATCAGTATCAATGTAAGCTGTTCTGGCCTGCGATTGGTGGATCAGAAGCCTGGGGTCTCCACCAACCGTTTGAGACTGCCGACTTCCAGCTCCTCTGATTCACCTCCACTCTGCTCCTCCTTTGAGCCTTTTCTTTACGCTGTTCTTTTTTGTAATATTTGTTCCAGGGAGGGAAAAAAAACGAACAAATGTGACTTACGTTCCGCACCACACAAAGAGATCCATTAAGTGTTTTGTTTTGAGTCTCAGTTCACCCATGGATAATACGTGACACTCGATGTGAGGTGTTTTTTAAAAAGCAATCAAAGCTGCCATTTCAAAACGTTCCTTCTCCCTCAAAACAACAAGAAGCATAAAAAAACAACCGCTCCCAAACTGAAGACTGAATAGCGGCCGTGCGCTGCTGGTTCTTCGTGGCCAATGACGACTCGGTTGATAAAAAAAAAGAAAAGAAAAAAACAACAAAGAAAATGAAAAAAAGACAACACAGACCTTTGTACTCGTTCATGTTTGTTTCTAAGCACTAAATATTAAGCCTTAAGTGCTCTCCGGGCCCAGGTTCCTTCCCAAGGCCCACCTCGTTTCCGTTTGTCTCTGAAGCTGAAGAAGTAGCTGAATACTTGCACAGTTCCAACTCTGAGCCAGCAGGTGGCGTGGGACACGATTGGTGACCAACCATGTTACTGGGGCGACCGAAGAAGAAGAAGAAAAAAAAAAGACTGGTCCTATTGGCTGGCCCAGCCAGTTTGATTAGTGTTCTCAAAGGGATTGACACTGCTGTTATAAAGTTGTTTCTGGGTTCGATTCTGTTGTTTCGTTTGCCAACCTGTATCGGCAAAAGTCCGTTGTTTTTTTTGCCCAATATCTATTGCAACTTAATACGCTGAAAGAAGATTATTCGCAGACCTAGCTTGAGTGTTTTTTTCTTTTCATGTGCGTGTGTTTGTACGTTTGTGTGTGTGTAGTACACACACACACACACACGCTTGTTCGTCGGGTGGCAACTAATCAACGTCTGTCAGTATCCTGTACTGCTCGGACGAACGTGGACAGCTGCGTTTAGTGGGCGCCGATGGGTGCTTCATCAACTCTGTGAACTGCCCCCTGGGAACCAGACAGGTCCCCACATCACTTCACCTTGTTGTGACGATTATGACATTGTGCAATATTTACACACACCACAGACTCCTCTTCCTTGCGTTACAAAGTCCACCAATGACGAGCACTTAACCATTGGATCCCTATTTTTTTCGTTTTTTTTTTTTTTTAACCTTTTCGAAAACAGTAGGGGGTTTTTCGATCTAGCGAAACCAGACACCCTGCATACCGGGCTGAAAATGAAACCCCCCTCCTCTCTTGTTGGACAGACTTTGCAAAGAGGAAGAAGCCAGTGTTGTGCATTGGTTTATGAACTGGACTGGAGAGCCTTGAGTGGCTCGTACATCGCAACGCACAACTTTCCTCCTCAAAGTGTGTGTGCCCCGCGGACATGACCCCACACAGGCTGACCACCCCCCCTCTCCCGGTCGGGACGGCTGGTTCCGGGTATCAGGCACAATACCAAATAAGATGGGTTCTCACAATGCAGTAGACCGACGAGTGTTCCTTGCATTTGGTACTGTACAAAAAAAAACTTTTATAAATTCAAAGGGTTCTATCATAGCACTTACGAAGAGCAAAGTCGCTTCAACTGCAATCCAATAAATCAAAAGGAGCAGCAAAAACAAATACACAAATGTAACAAAAAGAAAAAAGGTGAAATATGCTTCTCCTATGTACTGTATGTACTCCTGGACGAGCAGCCAAGACGAAGGGAATCAAAACGAAACTGAACAATGTTTGACCGCAGCGTTTGATTTCCCTTTTTTTTCGGAGGTTTCCTTTTGGATTGGTCACGCACAAATATCAAAGTGAAGATCACTGTTACTCCGGACGTGGAGCCTGGTTCTCCTCAGACGAGCTGCAATGTTTCTGGTCTCCGGGCCCGCCCTCCCTCCGTCGCCCAGTTCGAGGGGAGAGGTGTGTGGGGGGGCGGGGTCTACAGGGGCTACGGGGGTCCACAGAGTGCCTCTCAACGCGGTGCCCCCGCTCAGTTTGTCCTGTCAGAAGGCGACCCCAGCACAGCACTTCCTGTCTGAACCCCCCCCCCCCCCCAAGACCACCAACACAACTTCAGCCTGGCGGGAAATGGCTGCTGCGAGGCCAGCCCAACGTTTTTCGGGGCCTGGCTCCTCACAAGGCACTTTGGGTCCTACTTGACCCTCCCTTCCCCTAGCTCCTCCCCTCACCCCCCTAAGCTCCTCCTCCCCAGCTCCCTCCCTCCCTCCCTCCCTCCCTCCCCCAGCTCCTCCCCCCAGTTCTTTGACACAATGATCACTTTAGCTTGAAGATGGAACCGTAACGTTTATGGGTTATTTGCCAGTGGGTTATCTTTTGTACGTTTTTTTTTTCTTCTTTTTTTTCAGACTTATTATCCTTTTTATCGCTGATGTGTTCATGTCCTCGTGTGCGTACGTGTCTCCATGCAGTGGTGGTCGGGAGGCTGGTGGTGCAGAACACTGTGTGGGGGGGGGGAGGCCTCTGTGCGATCATCCTGTGGAACTGAATGCAAAACGAGGGTCACTACAGACCGTTGTCGATTGTCTACACTTTGGTTTTTACAGACTGATCATGCTTTGTGTTGGACAGTATTCTGTTGTACCTCCAAGCAGTATCTTTGAGATGTGCAAAAAGAAAAAAAAAAAAAAGAAGAAAAAACAATTGAAAACAAAAAAAGGACTAATAATGAGCTGTCTCAAGGGGGCTGGAGGGTCTGTTGCTTCAACGCTGCTCCCCCTGTTCCCAGGCTGACCACCCCCCCACCCCCCCCCTCTTAGCCCCGCTGCGCTCCACTTAGCTGCTACGCTTTACAAAACCTCTCCTCGCCACCTCCCAACAAACTGATCAATCCTGTAGTCCCTCCTTTATAACCATGGGAATCACGGCTCCTCGCTCTGTTTCTATGCAAAACACTAAGTCCTAGAGGAAGGCCAATGTAACGGCATCTACTCACGCTGACTATTATCAGTGCTGCACTCTGACTCCGCCCACGGTTAGACCGCACCCCTGACCCCCCCGACTCACCTCCCCTCTCCCCCTTTTTTCGCACAGTGCTGAAAAAATAACAACGGCGGCTCTCACGGTCAAATTCGGGCCCCCCCCCCCCGTGCGCCGATGTTCCAAACCGCTCCGCTGGGAGGAAGGCCTTTTTGTTGCGTCAGCGCTGACGCCACCTTCTCCATCATCTTGATCTCAGGGTACGAAGAGTTGATGAAGCTGAATCCCAGGCGGCACCGCGCCCCACCCCACCCCCTCCACGACGCGGTGGCGGTGGTACTGTGAGAGCCGTTCAAACGGCGGATCCCTGCGTGAAAAAACACGAGGAAGAGGACCTAACCTCTCGTCCGGAGGACTACCCTGATCAGTCCCAGTGGAAGGGGTGGGGGCTCCACTAATCTGCCTCGACCCAAGAGGCTTGCAATTTCACCGGTTAGAGTAGCTGGAAAGGGGTGGTGTTGGGGGTCCTACATGCAAGTGACCCCCCCCCCCCCCCCCCCCCCCCAAACATATAAATGTGCCAATACAAATGTGCACTGTGAGACCCAGTGTGGAGGGTTATGTTCTTCTGGTTCTTACTGGGTGTGGGGGGCTTGTTCTTGTGAGGTGGGGTGGGGTGAGGGGGTGGTCTAGAATGCTAAGGTGCACAGTGGAGGAGGGGTAATCCCTGGTACCTATTTTTTTTTAAAACCAAAAATGAAATCACATTTTAACATTGTTTTGATGAAGTTTGAACGAAAAATTTAAACGACAAAACATTTTTAGAAAAGAAAAAACAAAAGTTACCTAAACGGAAAGAAACCGAAATCGCTACACGTTACAAATGTCATTGCGGTCCAACTGCACTCACTCCATCTAACAGGAAGTGGGAGGGCGGAGAGCCTTTAGTTTCTTAGTGGCTGCTGTTAATTCTGATGATCTGTGTTTGTGTCCTGAACCTCTGAACTCTATATTTCCCCCCACCCCAGCTCACCCTGCTTACAGCAGGCCGTGGGGGGGGCAAGGGGGGCACAAGTCAAATGGTACAAAGTCTTAAAACAAATGGAGGAAGAAAATAATTCAATCAAAGACAAAAAAAAAAAAACCGACAACAGGAAATCGTGGAAAAGGCTACCTTTTGGGACTGGCGTTCCCGCAGCACACTAGCAAAAATCACTATTGCCTGTTTCTGTTACTGCCTTGATCCGCGCTCAGCCAGACCACCCCCGACCCCCGACAGCAGAGGAGCCCCTTGCAGCGGTGCCACGGGAGTGGCGGACATTGATGAGGGACGGAGGAGGGGCGGGTTGTCGGTACCACCCCCGCCCTCCCTACCACCCACTCTACACCAGCACCCAGAGGCTCTCCTCTCTCCACCTCTGCTGTTTGTACGCTATAGGGTGCTGCCCGCTGGGACACTCAGATACTACGGTGTGTGTGTGTGTGTGTGTGTGTGTGTGTGTGTGTGTGTGTGTGTGTGTGTGTGTGTGTGTGTGTGTGTGTGCGCGTGTGTGTGTGTGTGGAGCACATCTTCAGGCACCTTGGATCTCATCCTTGTCGAACGCGTTTTGTTTTTGGTCGGTCTGTTGTGTTTTGTCTTGATTTGAAGGCATCTTAAGCAATATGTATTTCCCCCTGCAAATAAGTGATTTGAGGGAAGGGTTTGGGGGGCGAGGGCATGTGTCTTACCCGCCCATCTCATCCAGAAGTCCTGGTACTGTATGTGAATTTGGTAGTTTATTTCACCAGTCTGAATGTTCGGCCTGATATCAACTGGTTGCATACGTACTTAACACAGGTGAACAAAATCACAAACATATCAACAACGACAAAATGAGAAACAACATATTGATCACAAATACTTGAATGAAGGCGCACCAGTACAGTAATGTGAAGTATTTAGTTTGTTTCTCTTTACTTTTTTTATTAGTAGTACAAATCTGGGCTCTTAGAGGACGCCGGTCTCAAATCTTGCATTAAGTTCAACAAAATGTAAAAAAAACAACTAAACATAGTCTTGGTTGCTTGAAATTACGACGTCTGTATGAATGTGAGTGCAAGCAAGTGTGTTTGTGTATTCAAGGCTAATAGCCTGCTGTTATGTGACACTCAATGAGTTTTGATTCTCTGTTTTTATTTGTGTTGCTTGTGGAGAACTATGTTCTGACCTATGATTCTGATGGACATTGTTATCTTCTAAAGTCGCACTGAGTGTCTTTATCCCCTCAATCAGTTCATTGTAGGTGAAAACCACACTTGGTTACGAGGGGAGACTGTGACAATTCATGTGTAAAAGTTTACTCAAGGATGTAATGGATTTTTTTCTTTTATTTGGGATTAATTTTCTCTGTAAAAAGTTTTTATCTACCTTATAGTGGCTTTTATTGTGAAATAATCCAAAACAAGGATTATCATTGAGTATTGCACCATTTTGTTCAAAGGATAAAAAAAAAAAGAAAAAAAAACTGTGGCCATAGCTAGCTGTAGAAGGACTAGTAATACTTCTGTTATTGGAAAGAGATGCAGTGGGAGATGAGTTGACTCATTTCAGAGGTGCCTCTTTTCCGCTCATACTTTGCAAAAGTCACTGGCCGTTTACAAGCATTTCATTGGTCTGAGGTTCAGCAAAATAGGAATTCATTACAGGAATGTTAAACGAAAATGTCAAATTCCATCTTCCATCTTATGAATATGAAGTTACAAACTTGCAAAGGGAAGATTTATGCTTTCAGAACTCTGGGAATGATCAGTGTTGTGTCGTACCTTTTTAGTTTCCTCTCTTACTGTCCGCCAACGATCTGTGTGTATTGATTTGTAACTTTTTATGTTCTATACACGACGCAAATTTGCTCACTATCTTGCACACTCACAATGTGGATCTTGACTCAGGTAGGCCCGGGATCCATTAAAACAGACTCCCGCTGTCGTTTCCAAGTTTAATGTTTCATGTGAAAACTGCAACAGAGAGAATACAAGTTCCAAGCACTGAAGGCTTTTAAGAATTTACCAGATATAGAAATACAAAAATAGCATTGTTTCTTTAAGAATGACTAAAAGGAAAAACTTGTAGCAAGTGACATATTTACCAAAAAAAAGGACTGAGAATCAACTTTTTAAAAGTGTTGTGCTTTACATGTGAAATCTACGTAGAAATTGCTTTACATTTACAACAAAGTATCCATGGTTTGAATTGTCAAAAAGGCATTGATAACATGCAAATTAATATTGTACAATTGTTTTGGTTTTTTTGCATTTGTAAAGTTCCTTTATTTCATTCAGGAGCGTTTTGATTCATGATTTTCCTTTTCGTCTTAAAATCATCTCCTGCCTTGTTGGCGTTTATTCCTATGGCAGTTATTTAGCGACTTGAGAGATTTCCTAAACTCAACCTTAACAGGTTGAGTTCAGAGAACGGTTATATTATGGAGGACGATGGCTATGGTTTGTTTAGTTTTTGTAATGTTCATGATCTATGCACAAAAGGGGCGGGAGAGAACGGAAGCCTATATTGTAGACCTGTGGCCACCTGTCCACTCTGACACCATAGGGGTCAGAGTTTAATGTAGGGTCGCATTTGACTTGTTTTCCTTTTCTTCTCACTCTGATGTCCGGCCTCCCGTCCCCCTACTCATTCTTTTACATGTCCTTTAATAATGTCATACATTTGGATGGATTTGCTGTGTTATCCTTAACCAATGAGCGCTCTTTGTTCTGCTGAAGCACTGTGGCTTTGACTGAGAAAAGGAAGCAAAAGCCCATGACTTTAAGGTCTTTTTTTTCTTTTCTGTTTATCTGAACGGTTGGGTGGGGAGGTCTGGGTACGTTGCCTTTACCTTCCTCTTTTCTTTCAAAAGAAAAGCAAAATAGAGAAAATAAGAAAAAACGGACGTAACTGAGATACAAGGTTGTGGCTTTTAATGTTGTTTTTTTCCTCCTCCTAGAATGTGATTGTTAAGAACATGCACCAGGAAAAAAATGTTTCATGAATTACAAAAGCTTCTTTCGACTATATTAATAAATTGCAATTTTTCTTGGCTGTTTCCGAGTGTCCTGTCCCTTTTATTTGTTCTATTAGCATTACTTTCAATATGTTATAAAATGTTAACAATATTTTGCCCTGCGAATTAGGGACAATGAATGCAAAATATCCACAGATATCCCTACCAAAAATCCAAATCGGGCAAAAAATGTATTTGCAAGTGTTAAAATCTACAAAATATTATCAGACCTCTTACAAAGCAATAAGAAAGGTCTACCAAATTTCCAGTATCACATTGTCTGGATCTGTTATAGCCAGTTAAAAACTTTTCCTTTTTTGAGAGTGGCGATAGAAAGATTATTGACCGAGTTACGGGATGACCAGCATATGATTGTATTGATAAGATCAGCAACAATCGAGCTGAAATTTTGCACATTGCATTTTTAATGCTAGTATTCTCTAAACCAGCGTTTCTCAACTGGTGGGTCGCGACCCAAAAGTGGGTCGCGGACTCATTTTGAATGGGTCGCGGAGTGTAGGAGAAAAAATAAAATAGCTAAAAATATTACCAGTGATTAGGCCATCTGATTAGAGATGAGATTTTAGGTTATTTTTAGTGAGCCGGATAATTTGGATCAGCTCACCAACAAGAGCCGGCTCTTTCGGCTCCCAAACGGCTCTTCAAATGACCACTTATACCTTTTATAATTCAGCCAAATGTAGCCCGTTTTGACTTATGATTCCTATGTGTCGGCCTATATATCACTTTAATTACTAAGTTCAGCACTACCTATCTCTGCGAAAGTGGCTTCTCAACTTTGGTCCAGCTCAAGTCCAAGCAGAGGAACAGGTTGGACGCTGAACATGATCTGAGAGTAGCTCTGTCAACCATCACCCCAGACTTTGAAACAAAGCACAGGAGACAGGAAAAAAGCACATCCCCAACTATCTGAAAAGCTTCACTGAACACTTGAGTAAAAACAATCCGTTTACTAAGCCAACTTGAAGATTATATTTGTGATTACAATTGTGTATGTGTGATTGTTTTAGAGAAATAAATTTGCTAGGTTTTAATAAAAATGGGTCGCGACATAATGACCATGAAAAATGTGGGTCCCAAGGCCAGATCAGTTGAGAACCACTGCTCTAAACCAAACCAAAAAACCTGATTTGTGAGACTTTCATACAAAAGGCGTTGCATACAGTGAATTTCATGACCACTATGGAAATACAAACCAAATGCAGACCACCGGCTATGTGTTTTACGGGCTGCAGTCTCTAACAGTACACGAAGGGTCACAATATTTTCAAAATGTTGAAAGTATCCAATAGGTGCTTAACATTGTTTTTGTTTTTTTGTCAAAGCATTCGATTTATTGATTTCTGTTGGGATATCAAGACAATTCAAACAAACATGAAAAGAAAAATAAGCAAATAGCCTGCAATTTTTTTTTACGTTTTTTTTTTTTTTTGCACAATATGCAAACTGCGAAAAATATATGGGTGGTTAATATGCAGCAGCAAAGAACTCACATAAGACAGGCTATATATTACAAATAGAATCTCCAGAAAGAGATATAAAAATGAGAACTTGCATATAACATTTCAAGCATTGCCCTATAAAAACATCAGGAGAACTCTTTTGTGATGATCAACAACAAAATAAACATTTTCTTTTATATATATAACATTTTAGCTTAGAGAGTTCTATCCAAAGTATTGCTTGGTGTTCCAGGATTAACCTCACAACCTGTGGGCTGAGGTATTGGTGTGGCGATGACACAGTGGAAGCATGGCCCTGAGCCCTGCCTTAGCCCTGACTGATTCTTGTAAGGTTGGGGCTCTCATAGTGGTTCTCAGTACGGGGTTTGGCAACAAGGGAGTTGCTGTAATCAGAAACATCCGCTTCCTCCAGATGGAAGGCGCCTAAACCACAGGGGCCAAGTTTCGGTTTGGGCGACCGCACCCCGACCATCTCCTCGTAGATGGCTACCTGCGCTTGTGGTTTGACCCGGATCCTTCCTCTAGCCTGCATGGAGAACATCAATGAAATGGAGAGAAAAGTCACAAATGACGAAAAACAAATTATAGAGTAACTTGTGAAACTGATACCAGCTAGAAAAAAACAACTGACACATAGCAACAACATATTTATTTAGCTGAACACAAAAATAAGTAAAAGAAAAATACGTAATACATGTGACATGTTGCTGTTTAGTGATTCAGTGCAATGTACATATGCAATACGTGATCTCACCCAATATGTGAGCAGCATCAGGAGCAGCAACAACACAGCCACGGCAGCAAACAGAGCGTAGAGCAGCGTGCTGTAGATGGAGCAGTTACACTGACCGCCTGCAGAGAGGGGCACAACAAGTGGAGCCGTAGGGTTATTTATACAGTATAGATCAAAATAACAGTTTTACCTGCTACCGTATAACTACATTTCATCTTCTTAATTGTTTACATTGACAACAGATGTTGAATTTCTGATAAAAGATTATAAAATCTATTCAACAATACATAACACAGCATAATACAAAACAGTAATAGAAACCATTGATACAGGAATCATTTTAATATGAGATATTGCAGAACCAGAACAGCACTTGACAATAGCTTGAAGCTGAACGATGGAGGAAGTGAAAGGCCCCTGCAGACTTAGTTCCCCCTTAAGAGAAACAAGTGGTTGGCTGACAACATGTAAAACCTCCCGTGCGTATGGAACAGCAGATGCTGAGTTATGGTAGTAAAGAGATGACTCTTGACTGAAACCCCAAACCAATACAACCGTTGTTATTCAACTGAACCGGGTTTAGAGATCGACCCGGATGGTGACCCACCTTGCACGGAAACATAGTAGACGGGCGAGCCCAGGCTGTGGCCGGCCAGAGGCCTGCTGGCCAGCAGCAGGCGGCAGCTGTAGAAGCCGCTCTCCTGGGGCTGCAGATTGAGCAGCGTGATGTTGAACACCATGCCCCCCACAGCGGGCATCGTCACTAACAGTAGCCTATCGGCCGGGAAGGGGGAGGAGGACAGGGAGGAGGGCAGCATGGAGCTCGAGGACACGAGCTGCTGGTACCTGGAATGGTAGAGCATCTCCACGGGGCCTGAGCTCCTCTTGCGATTGAGGCTGAACCCCTCCACCGCTGCCTGCCGACCCTCGCCTAGTGGGCGTGTGCATGGGAGCACGGCCGAGCCCCCCGCGCACGTCTCCATGTGCACTACGTCCAGCGAGCAGGGGTCGTCTTTGCGGGGGGGGGGAAGAGGAAGGGGAAGCCACGGCAGGATGTGCGGATGGCGAACGCAATGTGTTGTGTTATGGAGTTGTTGAAATAGGACAATTGTTGCGTGCCATCAGTGCTGAAAGCTCTCACGTATTTTTCATAAGAACTTCTAAACATAAAAAAAGCCTCTTAATGCAAAATGACCACTTGATTGGCCACACTTAATTTATCTCTCTGAAAAATGCCAAATGTTATTTGAATTAAATTCAAAACTATTAATAGGTTGGCTGAATTAACTTCAGATGTTTCAAATGCCGTATCGACAACGCTTTGATTTAGAAATAATTAACTGAAAAGATTAAAGGAAAAGGCCTATCTGCTTTTCTCAAATAATGTTATGAATATGTTGTGCATAATAATGCTTTGGCTCGAAAGCTGGGTTTTCTTATCTTAAGGTAACGTGACTTATCGAGCCAGACTGAGTATGATTATTCGTGTGTTCTAGGTTTCTGATTCGTCTTGAATCTTTCCTCACATGAGAAACAATTCAACCGGAGACAGTAAGGAGACCCAATTCATAACAAGAAGTTGGTAGATCCCCGTCAATTCATCTATAAGTTAGGCCTACTATCCTAACAATAATAATTATAATTAGAATAATAATAAATAGTATAGACAAATTAAATATTGTTAATAAATCAAACTCAGCTGACCATTTTCAACGTAGATGAAGAATTCGACCTCTCCAGGAATCGTCTTATCATCCGGCGTTGCATCGAAGACGAACTCGCAGCAGTAGCGGTCGGTGTCGCCGGGCCTTAGGTCCGAGATGGTCATGTTCACCTGCCGGACGCTGGGGTCAACGCTGACGTTGAATCGCGTGTCGTTGAGATGGCTCGGCACGTACGGCTTGACACTGTCCTTGTGCATGAACAGCACTTCTTCCTGGTGCAGCCAGCACCGCTTTAGGCGGACGCCGTACGCCGAGGTGTCCTCCGTACCAGGAGGGGCTGAGCATCGGAGGACCACCGACTCCCCCACGTGCCTCTGAAGGAGCTCGACGCCAGCGCGCACTAGATGGTGGAAGAGAAATGAGGGAACTTATTCAGAGGTTCAGCCTAAAGGGGTCTGGAAAGGTCGCGTATGCCTAGTTTCGGATTTTTATTTATACTGAGTGATTTGCAAAATTTGAATTAGTTAAATGGTCGTAAAAAAATGCCTCAAAAACGTTTTCGTTTGAAAAAAACATGTTTTGAGTTGTTAGCCTATATTAACGGAATTATGTTCTAAAATTAAAACACTAGATAGGCTACACTTACCATTTCCACTGATAATCACCATCCATAAAACATAGAGATGAGGGATCTCCATTTTACAATCAATACGTGAATCCTGGTCCACCTAGACTTTCGTGCTTGACCCTAGCCTAGAGTGGGTGCTGCATCGAGCACCATGACGAATGGATAGAAGTATGGAGGTGAAAGATCAGATCCGCAATGAAGCCCCACCCTCAAACCTTAATAGGGAGGAAGCAAGCAGATCGCATCTGCTTGAAAACCCTGACTCTGAGGAGCCCCTTCACGTTTGTACGGAGCCCAGGAGGTGATATGGTAGTATTTTTTTATGTTGACTCGCACGCCCACTTTAAGTAAATCGCACGTGCTTAAGTAAATCGCACGCGTTTAGGTAAACCGCACGCGCCTTTCACTAAGTCGCACGCGCTTTAAGTAAATCGCACGCGCACTTTAGTAAGTCGCACGCACGCTTTAATAAAGCTCGTGTGAGCTTAACACGCCCCCTGCCCTACGCTATTTCATTGACCAGACAGCGCCATGTACAGAAGCGTAGCCTAATGCAATCACTTCAGAAAAATAATTCTGCTCTTTTTTAAATAACGAGATAGGCTACCTCAAAATCCCAAGAGAAGCTCTCATTCACATAAGAGCTCTATTTCATCATAGCAAACATGTCCCGCCTGTTAATTTTAATCCAGTTTTATTTTGGTTTACGTTTTTGAGATGTTGGGACATACTCATGTAGGCTATCTACTCAAATAATAGTTATGGCATTGTTATTAGCTTGTCGACTTGGCGCACATCAGACTTTGGGGCCGTTCAGACGGAAAGCCCGTTCGGATCTGATGTTCTGATCTGATGACAGTTCAGCGTTTGTCCAGGATCAACACCCCGGTGTATGTGGATGGTGAAGCTCCGTCTGAGCAGCATGTGTTTAATGTCCGCGTATGAGTGAGGGTTAGGTTTCCCGGACACCTATAGTCAGCACTCGAGATGAGGGGGGATGGCATCCCCCTTTGGAATTAAAATGATCAAAATCACCCCCCTTCTGAAACAGCCATCCCTCCTTCCGATCCCCTGTTATGTTATCAATTAATGTGGAAATATTACCGCTATTTCATTATAGCGGTTTCCTTTTTCAATTCGGCGCAACGTTACTTTTCCCAGGGACAGATTTGACAGCGATACTGCATTCTCGGGCAGTATGCTATTGGGCAAGTACGCAGGCGCGCCGTGTACTGCCTTAACGAGCTCTCATTCCACACCGCACTAAACAGACACTGGTAGCGAAGCTGTCTCTGCATCTCAGACATCGCTTCCGCAGGCAACTCTGTCCCCTTTTCTCCCTTTCATTCCAACCCGTGAGCAACGCTAGTCTCCCTCCTCTGCCGAATGCATTTTTGAAAAAATAGAATAAGAATCAGTTTTTAAAATCCTTAAATGTGATGCATGCCTCCGAATCGTGTGATGCGTCCGATCAGCTGCGTTTTTGGGGATAAAATATATAATAATAATAATAATAATAATAATAATAATAATAATAATAATAATAATAACAATAATAATAATAATAATTATTATTATTATCACACCGTTGGTCTCCCACCATATGCGCTGTCATCAGCACAAATGATCTGTCCCTTAAAGTTAAAATCCACCATCCCCCCTGGCTTTTTTTATACAACTCGACCACTGCCTATGGTATAAGCTACGGTTTGTGATGCATTTGTTTCATACAATATCGCTCATTATAACACTCATAACTACCGAGCCGGGAAGGTTACAAAATTAGATCAGAACGGGCTGAATAACCCCTGAATAACCCCTGAATAAATCCTGAGGTGCTCCTATTCAATAAACTAATTACAATGCCATCAATATAATTTAAGTAGGCTAGCTACATGAGTATCTCCCAACGCCTCAAACATAATCCAAAATAAAACTGGATTAAAATAAACAGGCGGGACATGTTTGCTTCTATGTGTGGTGTTCCCAACACAGAATATTATCAGTTTTGTATTTACACAGTCACAGATCAATGTGATCGGTACTTAATAAGGTGGAGGCCATCTATTGGTTATACCTGAACAGTATAGGCAGAGTCGCCACCAGGGGACTCTCTTGGTACTCCGCTCTACCCTGGGTACGAAATTGTTTTTCGTAGGCTGAATCCGGGAAAGTCATGAATATTAATTAGGGGACGGCAGGATATTATCTAATCACGTTGGTTAAATGTCCCATGGCATGCCACCAGGTGTGGGCTGATTAGCCGTTGCAAGCCGTTTTGGAAATCTGTCCCTTATGACATCACAGGTGGGCGTGTCCACCTAAATGTGTGCTGGATAGATTAGTCCAGAGCCATAGAGAGAGAAGAGTTGCGACACTCTCTGATCTCGCCGGCAGGGTTTTCACGTGGTTCATGTAAGCCTGTATAGTTCCAAACACGCCGCGCTGCCGTGTTCTTCAATGGGACTGCAGCGATTGCAATATTGAATGGTAAATATAAATTAAAAAACACATACCCAAGTACTTTTCCGACTATTGTTGCATATTTGTAAATGTCAGTTTAACATTTGGAGTGGTAGTGTGACAACTGCAAGCTACTTAGATACATTTTTAAGTTTGAGGGAAAGCTTCACGTTCGTGTTAGCATGGGTAGCACTAGGCTACTGACTTTAGTGGCTTAACCTTACTACATCTTGAATCAAAGATGATTCAAGATGTTCATTTTTGCACAACTGGACTATTAGCGATTGAGAAAGCAGAGTAGCAGTCCATTTAGCATTTAGTTTCCAGGCAACTTCTTCCACACAACCATGATACTTTTAAGACTAAGCCATACACAAAGTATCACATATATTAAAGAATAACAAATGAATGTTGGATGAATGAAATAGTATTTTTTTTATTAAACAATGGGTGAGACAACAAGAATGTGTGTGTGTGTGTATCCAACTTGAAAAACAATAAAGTGAAGGAACAGGGATGAATATTGTATACATACGTGTTAACAAGAGAGGAATACGGTGAGGAAAGGAGACAATTAAAAAAGCAATACAAGTAAAATGGACCACTGGTTATAAAAGCCTCCAGCAAATGCAGATTCCACTGCCCAACAGTAGGATGCACCATGTAAAGCTGGACCCAGTGTTTGAGATGCTTAGAAAGTGTGAGTGTTTAGAAAAAAATCCTCTCCACATATATCAGGCTGAGGTTTGTGGAACCAAAAACAAGTGGGAACAAGGACTAAGAACGACGAAGCAAACATACAGTAAGTGTGAACAAGAACAGCAAAGTAGAGCCAGGGGCTATCAATAAATAAAACAATGTTAGTCATGTGTGGAACAAGAACAACAAATGTGTAAACAGGTGTGCGTGTATATCTAACTTGTAAAACAACAACAAAGTGAAGGAACAGGGGGGAATAATATAAGTTATAAATAAACAAAGAAAATACTCCACATACATCAGGCCGAGGTTAAGGATAGTAAAGTGCATCAGGTCGAAAGGAAGGACAACAATCGCCGCAGCCGCCGCCGCCACCACAACCACCAGCCACCAGCCACCAACAACAGCCGTCGCCAACACAAGCCGCCACCACTAGCAGCAGAAGTCGACACCACCATCCTTCGCCACCACCAGCCAGCTCAAGCAGCCATCGCCTCAAGCAGCAGCGACTGCAGCAGCAGTGTTTGCCTGCACCAGCCAGCTCAAGCCACCAGCAGCAGCAGCATCCGCCATCAGCATCCACCATCAGCCGCATACACCATCAGCTGCATACACCATCAGCTGCAGCAGCCGCCGCCACCAGCACCAGCAGACACCACCTGCAGGAGAGTGAAGATAATCAGACCTTGAATAGCCTGTAGGTCAGAATAGCCTGTAGGTCGAGTTTCCCCACACATGGCCAAATTGTTGCCAAGTTGGGGAAGGGGTGGACAGAAGCTGACATTATGAAAAAAAATAATGACACTACTGTCTGTGTAATAACATTTGAAAGCTTGTCGTTATGGCATATATTTTTTGTGTGGAATAATTTCTATTCATATATGCAATCCAACAGCCTTTTTAAGGGTATAATTAAACAAAAGCAACCTTATTTCTACTAGCTATAGCATCAGACACACAGTACTCCAACACTGTAGCTAACACAGTCAGGTTCAGCAGATTAAACCCGTCGTTAATCACCCTTATTGATCCTAGTAATCCTACATAAATAACTAACGTGCGACAACTAAAAGTTGTCAGAGATTCACTACTTAACTTCTGGTGCAGTGATACCTTCACAGCTGGCGAAATCGAGCTAACTAGCAGGCAATGACTGAAAATCGGTCGTCTACCAAGATAAAATATATATATAATTACGCTGTGCACATACAAATAAAGATCAGTATATGCATAATAAAGGCCCTCTAATATAATAATATAGAGAGTTGACAATTCAAAAGAGGTAGCAATTTAATCAATTTACCCCCGGAGATACCTTCACAGATGGCGAAGTCGAGCTAACAAACTAGCAGGCAATTTTTTTTCTACAAAGATAAAAATATACATAATTATGCTGTGCATATACAAATAATTATCAGTATATGCATCATAAAGGGCCTCTGATACAATATAGACAGTTGACAATTCAAAAGAGGTAGCTATTTAATGCACTTACCTCAGAAGTTACTCGACGGCCAGCAATGGCAATGAATGATCTCCTACACCGTAAATGGATGTTTTGGAATTATGTGAGGCTCCAAACCCCGGATGTAGGTGGCAAAAAACGCTACAACGGAGTCCAATGGAAGTGTCGCCACTCTGTTATATCGATCACTCTGGATCAGTCTACCAGCCTACCCAGTGGACTTTAGCAAACGTTGCTCATCTATCCGTCACACATCTAGGTGGACACGCCCACCTGTGATGTCATAAGGGACAGATTTTCAGAACGGCTTGTAACGGCTAATCAACCCACACCTATGGAAGCATATATGTAGCAAAATTCAAATGGCAATGCAATTCGCAATTCAAAATTCAAAATACATTACATTATGCAATTGACAATTAATTTTGCAATTTAATAATGTATTTTGTAAATACGTTATTCAAAGTGAATTTTAACATGCAAAGTGACAATGAAATCCTCAATAAAATTTGCAAAAGTTATAACAATAAAAATAGAATAACATTTTGTCAAATGTTTTGAGTTCCTTAATTCAATTTGAAAAGCTATAGCGTCCCCGTGATTGCAATGCACTTCGCCACGCTCCGTGTGTTGCAAAAGATTTTGCAAAACGTATCAGCCAAACTACGTCCCTTCCTCTTTAGAGCAGCTGATCATTCACGACCTAATACTTGGCACTTTATTTTCTATGCCTAGCATTGTGCCAGGTTTGACTGGGTTGATAGTAATAACGTGAAAATGGCGGAAAATTGAAGGTATTATTGTAGCAAAAGTCTTTAGCACTTGTAACTGCAGATTTTATATGCATACACTAAAGTCACAAATGTGTAACAGTAAATTTGAAGTCCTAAATATTTATTTGGCATGTGTACTGTAAAGTAACAAATGTGTAACAGTGCATTTGATGTCGTAAATATTTTTCTACCATTGTAAACACTAAATAGGATCTACGAGTTCACAAGTCTGTGTTACAGATGCACAAATCCTCTATCCATCTACGGCTGGCAACAGATGATCGCGGACGATCGCGTCGATTGACGTAGGAAGGTTCAAGAACATTCGCGGTTAAACACTCGGTTTACTACACATTAAACACAGAGGTTACTAGCTAAATTCGATTAAACAATTAAATGCAATACAAATATAAAGTTAGGAACGCTAATAAATGTAATTTGTAAAGTTAGGGCTATCTGTCTTGTCGCGCTCAATGAACGACTTCGCGAATGTTCTTGAACTCAATGAACGACTTCGCGAATGTTCTTGAACCTTCCTACGTCAATCGACGCGATCATCTGTTGCCAGGCAGGTTTGGAATGGATTACGTACCCGGTACAAATTTGGCACCCGGTACAAATTTGGTGTGACAAATTACATTTATTAGCGTTCCTAACTTTATATTTGTATTACATTTAATTGTTTAATCGAATTTAGCTAGTAACCTCTGTGTTTAATGAGTAGTAAACCGAGTGTTTAACCGCGAATGTTCTTGAACCTTCCTACGTCAATCGACGCGATCGTCCGCGATCACCTGTTGCCAGGCAGGTTTGGAATGGATTAGTATGGATTACGTACACGGTACAAATTTGGCACCCGGTACAAATTTGGTGTGACACCGCCCAAGGACGATCTGCTTCGCACTGATACGAATCACTTTTGCTACACTTGTACCACATAGACGTGTTGCAAAAGTATCCGCAAGAAAAACAGCTCGTAGCAGCAGATTCGAGCAGTTGTATAACCGATGGACTTGTGCTCGCTCATTAAAATGCTCCTTGAACATAGCGATCTATATAATTTCATGTGTGAGGAAATATTTCACAGATGTACAACTTCTGATGCATTAGTTCACATTTGGGTTTACGAATGCACACATTTTTGCATGTTCTCAGATAATGAAACATGGCTGTGTGAATGTGTTTTGCACTGCGCTGCAATGATTGTAGAAAAAGTGTCAAGTGCATAACTCTTAATAAATTGTGATGCACAGGATAGGATTTGTGCACCTGTAACACAGACTTGTGAACTCGTAGACCCTATTTTGTGTTTTGCTAAATCTTTTGCAAAGTGTTTCGTGGATTGAAGTGTAATTTGAATTTCGCAACACACGAAGCGTGGCGAAGTGCATTGCAATCACGGGGACGCTATAGCTTTTCAATTTGAATAAAGGAAAAATTGATATTTTTTTATTGTTATAACTTCTATTTTTCTATTTTTATTGTTATAACTTTTGCAAATTTTATTGAGGATTTCATTGTCACTTTGCATATTAAAATACACTTTGAATAACGTATTTACAAATTACATTATTAAATTGCATAATGAATTGTCAATTGCATAATGCAATGACTTATTGAATTGCAAATTGCATTGCCATGTGAATTTTGCTACATATATGCTTCCATACACACCTGGTGGCATGTCATGGGACCTTTAAAATCCCTGATCCAATCCAAAAAAGGCTAAAATCTGTCACGTGAGCGTAGGGAAGGTAATTTTTAATTGTAATTATATTAAACTATCGATAGTCAAACGCATTTCTCTGATAGGGTTAGGAGTCAGACACACAAAAGATGAGATCTTCTCTTAGGATTTTGAGGTAACTCGTAAACTTAGAAAAACTGAATTAATTTTTGCTTAAAAAAAATCCCAGAATTCTGAGATAATTAACTCGTTAATCCAGAAAAACAATTCATTTTCTAAAGCGATAGTGGCGAAGTCACGCCCCTTCCGGTAGAGCCCATGGGACCTATGCGATCAAAAAATATGAATGGGATTCAATGAGAGAAATTAATCATTTTCTGGTCCCAGCCTTTATATGCCCTGGATTACACATATGTTTGTGGATTTAAATGATAATTTTTCATGCAAAGAAAACTAAAAAATTTCGCGAAGAAGTTTGATAAACTAGGTTTTGCGTGAGGCCGTTTTGTAAACTACAGCTCTTCGCTGCTCTTGACGCGAATGATATACGTCACCACCCGCACTTGGAACTCCGGTGTGAGTACCAAATGTGTTCGGCTGCCAGATCGGTTCGGGGGTCCTAGATGCGCAATAATGACGCACTTCCTGTAAACGATGTCATTAAATGCGCATGCGCATAATAAAACGCTGACATGTTTTTCCGCTCTTTAGGTAAGTACTGTATTAACGATCTCCTTTTCTTTTCTAATCTATGAATAAATAAATAAATAATAAGAGGCGTTTTTATGTGACTAAACACGCCACAAACTATTCGAAATAGCATACTTGAGAAATAAAACAATATAACTACAGCCAACTTATAATAAAGCAAAAACAATATAAATAAAATAGATAGAAATTTTAAAAATGAACTAAATTTGTATGAAGTTGTGTGTGTGTGTGGGGGGGGCTTTTGTAGGTGATAATTACCCTTAACCTAATACCATTGAATTAATTGTTTTCTGGCCTTAATTCTGAAAACTGCCTTTGTCTTTGTTTATTTCATTTATTTTCACAGAAATAGAAGGGTTTTATACTGAAGTCAAGCATTACCTCAATCTAAAAACATACCACAGCTTAACAAAAACCGCCCCAAACCCAGAGAGCGGGAAGGCCAACATTAGGAGGGTCTAAAAGACCTACTTCCTGAAAGGTAAGTCACAGTGTGTCAAACACAAATGCACATTTGAGCCAGTTTATCGGAAGTATTCTGTATTGGCACTATTCCTTTGCTTTTTTCTTCCAAGTACTGCCCAAAACATTTGCATTTTATTTTGTTTTATGAAACCATATTCGACTTGCGCATTGTTGCGAGTTGGAATTTCACATCGAACAGATACTTTAAACTGTGCTAAAAAAAAAAGCAAATTGTTTTTTTGCCACCAAGATAATATATTTCTTATTTACTGCCATTTGATTTCTTTTGTTTTTCCTCAGAATGTTACCGACCGGTGCTTCATTTTGGAGGTAATTGTTTTTACTTCACTGGTGCTGTAATTATTAAATTATTAAACTCATCGACTGCTTTCTTTAGCTCTTTAAAGGACATTGATAAAGAATTAAACACTTTACATCCCATATGTTTTTGTGGTAGTGGAAACCAAATGGGCATATATGGGGATGTGTTATAATCAATTTACATACAATTTTCGATATTGAAATTGCTGTAGCCTTATGCAAAAAGCTTTAAACGCCCCATTGTTGTTGTTGTGTTATCTATGAAATCTTCTTGATCTTGCCTGACATCTATTTTACAGTTGCCAAAGTCAGTGCTGTCTGACATCCTCACTGAGGTGGTACTCCAAGAGGGAGATAAAGCTTACCCAACTCTGGCTCTGGTGTGTTCCACCTTCAGGAACATAGTGTCCACTGACAGGTTCAAAAGACAGGCACATTTTCTGTGGCTCAACAGTAAGTGCATCAGTGAAGGGTGCATCAGTGTACAATATCCTAATTTAATATAATAATGTAATGTCCTGTGGGGTCTATACATGTTTTTACTGCTCTATAAAAATAAATGTGCTATTTCATCTTACACTTTGTTTGTCACAGGCGTCACTACATGGTGTAGAGTATCCGCCAACTACAGAGCAGAGTTCTACACCATGTACAGTATTGGGACCTGCATGGCATGTGGTCGGCTCTACAAAGTCTGCAGAGGTTCTTACCTTCGATAATAGGGACTTTAAGCAGCAACGTTTTATGGCAACGGCATCGGGTTGCCGTAATATAACTCAAGTATCACTTAGCCACTCTCTACTTGCTTGACAAAACACCCATTCCTCCTTATAAACAGACGGACTACTGGAACGGGAGGTGATAACATAAATTCCAGAATGCCAGAAGTTGTTCATTTTTTCTGTTTTAGGATATATTGGTACAGGGAAAAGAGGCAAACTGGAAGGAATATATTCCGACAGCTACGACGGGGGTACTGTGATGACATCTGCCGTCCAAGATCATAGGTACATTTAAATTGTAAATATGGATACAAATCCCTGACAAGACTAATTGTATGAAGTTGAAGGTCTCAAGATAAATACATCTGCACACCTCTGCTTCTTTCAGATGGCATTTCCACCCCCCCCCCCCCCCCCTTCCCGTCGAGAGGAGTGGAGATATGGCTTGATGACTGTTGTTTTCAGAGCCTGTGAGAATACACCTGTGCGATATCGCCACTGCAGGCCACATGAATAAAAAAATATATAATAATATACAAATATGTCAGTGTGTGTGCCCGTGTGTGTATCCAAACACATACACTGCAATTCACATACACACATACAGCTCAATGTAAATCCATAAAAAACTGCATATTTTGATCCCACGGCCAATTGAGGATATATTCATGAATTATATACATTCTTATAGGCCTACCTTGAATTTTTTACTATTTTACAGATGTTTGTTAAATTGTAGAGCAAAGATACCCCTAGTGGAAACGAGGAAAATGTTACATTTTATATTATTAGTTGTATAGGCAAGGATACAAGTCAGTGAACATCTGGAAAATCATTAAAAAAAAAATCAATATTCAAGGACTAGGATGAATATCTAATATGAACACATTCATGAATTCATCCTCAATTCAACATGGGATCTAAACATGCCATTTTATTATGGATTTACATTTAGCTGTTCCTCAGTTGTATGTATTGTCTTATTTATTCTGTTTTGTATGAGCAAATAAAATCTCATCAATCATATGACTGTCCAAGCTCTTCATTTTCAGTAAATAGAAACTAGAAAATGTATATAGAAAATATTAATTCTGTACTTTTGTCATTACAGAAAATACTGTCTTAATATCTAACTTTAACAATGGCAATCCTTACTTTAACATGTGAAAATAAAAATATGCATTCATCAGCGCTTATAGACTTATTTCCAATGGCTTTGTGAAAGAACGGGCTCCGTTCAATGAATTCAAAACCAAAACTGATTGAGCACCGTTTATAAACAACCCTTCCGGGTTTTGTCCGTTGGCTTATGTCGATACGTCAAGTGTTGATACGTCATTTGTAAGCGCAGGACCCCGAACCGATCTGGCAGCCGAACACATTTGGTACTCACACCGGTACAGACATGGCGATCTCTCTGCTCCAGTTCGCCGCTTTTTTTCCAAAGGGAGGATAAAAGCATCGAAAGAGGTGAAAACTATTATAAATCGGGGCATGTGGATAGTTTCAGTTATGCCGGTGGGGATTGTCGATTGGGAGCGTGACGTCACATACGAGACGTGTAGTCTTCCTCATTGTGTTTTCTCTACAGCCATTAACTGAACGATTGCACAATATACGGTCAAACTCTTGACGTGAAAAATGATCATTTAAATCCACAAACAACATACGTGTAATCCGGGGCATATAAAGACTGGGACCAGAAGATAATTACTTTCTCTCATTGAATCCCATTCATATTTTTCGATCGCAGAGGTCCCATGGGCTCTACCGGAAGAGGCGTGACTTCGCCACGCTCCTTATATATTCCCTGGATTACACATGTTTGTGAATTTAAATGATAATTTTTCATGTCAAGAGTTTGACCGTTTATTATGCAATTGTTCAATTAAAGACTGTAGAGAAAACAATGAGAACGACTACATGTATCGTATGTACCGTCACGCTCCCTGCGTCTGGACAAGACCAACTATCTCCCCATCGGCATAACTGAAACTCTCCATGCCTCAATTTATAATGGTTTTCACCTCTTTCGATGCTTTTATCCTCCCCTTCGAAAAAAAAAAAACATTATCAAACTTCTTCACGAAAATGTTTAGTTTTCTTTGCATGAAAAATGATTTAAATCCACAAACAACATATGTGTAATCCGGGGCATATAAAGACTAGGACCAGAAAAAAATTACTTTCTCTCCATTGAAACCCATTCACATTTTTCGATCTCATATGTCCCATGGGCTCTACCGGAAAGGGCTTGACTTCGCCACTATTGCATTACGCGTCCTTACATGGCGCTTTCCGACCAATGAAATAGGGTAGAGCAGGGGACGTGTTAAAGCTCACGCACTTTAATAAAGCGTACGTGCGACTTAGCTCGCGTGCAACTTTATGCATATTTAAATCCTTCAAGTGTATTTTGTTTGTTCGTTTTTCGAACTGTAATCCAAAGGCTTGAGGATATTGTGGTTGAGGTCGTCAGGCCAGCGTGGTGGAGCATGTGCTCCATAGGTTTTTAGCAAAAATACGTAGTACATGAAGAGGAGACATGTCAAGATGTCCGTCTTGAGACACAGTCTGGCTGCCAGTCCATCTGTATCTCTCTCTCTATAAATATATCTATGACCCACTTGTAACCGGTGAATCCAAAACGGCTAACTTGTGACCATCATTTCATGATTTGACATTTTCGTATTTTTTCAGAAATCTGAAAACCGACCGGTTTACTCATCCACAAGGTCATGTCACGACCTTGATCGGAATCAAGGAAACTGAGATGCAAGAATATTTCTGTAATATTGTCACACCTATTCATTGTATTCAAGAAATACTGGTGCCAATAAAAGATAAAATGACCCACCCATACGTGGAGGCATGTATGGGTGCCTCCACGTATGGGTGGAAATAGAAAACTATTCTATTTCTTCAATAATAGTTTTGATTTTCACTGACCTATATTACTTATTGCCATGTAAAAAAAAGTAGGCATACGCAGCAAAATTACCTTTATTAAGCTCAATAAGACAGGATCATTTAGGACAAACACTGCATTACTGTTAACAGCACATCCATGCACACCAAGTATAATAAAAAAATAAGGATCAAATCAGAGGACATCCACAATTAAGGTGTAGGTTTGTAGGTTCTTCTTTGTTACATGTGAATACTGTACCTCATACTGATGCCACACACAAATTGAACATTGCGCTAGGAGGGAAATTCTGTCTTTCTTATGGCGGATCATTGAATGGTAAATCATTGGCAAATCATTTCTCAATCGACTTGAGAAATATTTACATTTGGTCCGTCCCTACACCAGAGAACTAAATCAAAACGACTGCAGAACCAACCTGAATGAAGACTTCTCCCACAGGACACGCCAGCATTCTCTTTAGTTTGTTTCAAAGTTGGGCTTTATTACAACAGATTGTTAAAACATTACAGAGGATGGACACAAGCAAGCCTCGCTGGGCAGGGGGTAGCTTTAGGGACACCTGAGCAGGTCAAGAGTAAAGCTAGCAGCTGCCAGGCTGAGGAGCACCGGGGGGGGACACACTGGTCAAGTCTGTCACTGACACCCTCACCAACCGCGGTTGGGGACACGAGTCCAACAGCACCAGAAGTGCTGTGAGGGCATCAATGATTCTACCAAAACAAAAACATAAAGAGGAAAGTAAAAGTGAAAAAAAATAAAATAAAAACACGTTTACAAGAGAAACTTGCCTTTTCTTTTAGGGGATCGCTCATGTGACTCCAGCAGCTTCCAAACAAAAATAGGATTCTGTACTTAAACACGCTTCACTTCTACAAACCTGAGTGGAACACAGGGGCAGAGAAACGCATGTATAAACAGCCGGCAGACCGTTCCTTCCCCCACCCCGCTAAAAGGTATTGCATTAAACGTCCGTGTGTTACTCAGGCTTTATCGGTTTTGTCTTCAGTGCCCCTGGTCCTACAGCTCACTGCCTGCGGCTAGGTTTGGAAAAAAGCACAAGGATCAGAGAAAGGTGCTAACCTCCAAACCTAGTGAGGTGCTTCAGTAGCGGCCCGCGGGGGACATGACCGGGGGCCGCATCCCCATGGGGGGCCCGGCCTGGTAGGGGGGCACCATTGGAGGAGCCTGCCCGTAAGGGGGCATCCCCCCAGGCAGGTAGCCAGGCATGCCCTGGGGAGGGGCCCCATACTGACCTATATGGGGAGGGAAACATTTTTTTTATTTACAGCCTTGAGACTTACAATAAACGGCCTGGTTTACATTATTATTAACTGTACATCCAGGTAATCACTTAAAAAGGTGTTGCAGGTACGATTTAAGAGCCGTTATTAAAGTGTAATGAGTTAGAAAGGCCTAGCCATCCATCAGTCAGGGCCGAATGAAATGGGCCGAGTATCGATTTTCAATTGACTGCGCCGGCCAATTTAGATTCTAGACCACTGCAGGTTCAATGCTGATCAAAAAGGGCAGTTCTTTCGTGACTGGTTTGGGGAATTCATCTTGCCTGTTAATCACAGTCGTGTGAAGTGAAATGCAATACTTCACAATACCCTTTTCGCTCTCTTATAACTCAAATCATACCTACAGCACCTGGAGGCACAACGTTCATAAACAAACTTATTATGCTCATTCAAGAGTCTTTAGGCTCAATCTACCTTCTGAGTCAATTCCCCCAAAGCGGAGTCATTTGAGTCATCTCTTACCGTGCATGGGGTGTCTCATGCCAGGCTGCTGTGGTGGCATACCTTGCTGCGGAGGCATCATGCCGCCCGCTGCGGCCACGGGCTGACCCACCACATGGGGCTGACCCACCACGTGGGGCTGACCCACCACGTGGGGCTGTCCCACCCTGGTCAGCAGGCGCTGGTAGCGGGGTAACTGAGCCTTACGCTCCTCCTGGTAGGGGGAAGTGGGGGAAGGGGCAATGGGGGAGACAGAAAGGAGACAATCAGGCGGGAGAGGGAACCTAGAAGGCCTCTTTAATGCAAAAAAATGCAAGACATAATGCAAAGAAAATGGAAACAAACATTATTCAAAATTGTCAATTGTGTTCACTCAAAGTCCCTCCCTCCTGGTCAGGCATACCTCCAAACCCACTCCCCCAAATGACATAAGATCGCTAGGTTTAGCAATGGGTGGGCTTGAATATTATTTATTTTTCAGTTGTGAATAGATCTGCCTAGCCTTGTGGACGACACTGGTCATGTGCATTTGTGTAAGGGCAGGTAAGCCGTCCAATCATTCCATTTGGGCTGAATTAACAAATTGAACAGTCTTATTACAGGCCTGCAACAGTTAACCAAATTTTCCTTTTTTTTGTGTGTTTTGATGCCATGGCATTTAATTTATTGATAGCCGTCTGGATGTTCATAGAATTTCCACAAATATGACAAAAAAATGCTTCTTAAATAAGCCGCCTACCCTACCTAAAAATATTTCAAATACTCTATTCAACAGTGAGGTAAAAAAAAATGATTGAATGAATTACAAATGAGATGTCTGTATTAAATGCAAGCCTTTTTGTACAAACATATCAGTAATTACTTACTGTGAAAGGTCATAGCGCAAAGCTCAGACTACTTACCAGCGAGACGTCCTCATCAGGGTGGATCAACTTACTGGTCGCACTCGTGGTGGTCAGTGTGGCGGGCTTACTGGTCACTGGGACAGGGGGCTTAGCCCCGCCGCCACTAGAAAGGTTAGAGGAAGAGGCAGACGAGGAGGAGGTAGGGGGTTGAGTGTATGCAGGGAATGTTGCTTTTGGCGGCTCAGTGGAGGGCGCGCTGTGGGAGGGGGCCGACACCGACGCACTCTGCTGGGCCTGACAGGGGAACAAGAACCAAAAGAACCAAGATCAGCAACATTCAGAGACTCACAACATTAACTTTATGTAATATTACTGCGCGTCCATGCTCTGTTTTTCCGTTTAGTGGAGCACATACTTATGCAGGGGGCTTATAGCACTTGTTTTGCTTGTTCTAAAAGTTGAGTGTCTAAAGTATGGGCTGCGTCTTCCCCTCGCCAGGCCTCCTGGCCTTGGTTAAAAGCATGGTTTTTCATGTAGAATTGCAGAACAAGGTTGATCACTACAGTAGACACTGTGAGGGGAAGTGAACCTATGCCATCTAGTGGTGGGAGTTTCCAAAGCTGAGCCAGAAACTCTTTCTACATTGAAAGTTCTAAGAAAAGAGAAGCAACGGTAGCCAGAATATGTTTAAACATCGGGATTGTCGGTTGAGATCTGGACACGGATCAATCACACAATTACCTGCGCTGCGCTGGGGAAGAGGGGCTTTGTCACGGCTGGCTGGGCTGGGGGAACAGCAGGCCGGCTGGGCATGCCTGAACCCGCTGCAGGCGGCTGACCCATGAGGGGCATGCCAGGCCTAGGGGCCATGTGGGGTGGCATCCCTGGAACAAACCACATAGGTTCAGTCACTTTTGGTTGAGATGTAATTCAATCACACACGCTGGTGGACACAACATCTAAATGGCCTCCACTTTACTCCCCCAGCAAAAATTGTGACCGTAGTATCTAGGTCCACAGTGAAAACAGAAAAAAATTGCATTTAAATTCAGCTGACTGTTCATCTAAAAATACTATATACAAACAATGATTGGGCCTTTTTGGGCAGCATCAGTGCATTTAAGGGCAGCTTCGTCAACTATAGAACATTGTTACAGGAAATCTAACTCATACGTAAATACATTTATTTACCCCTCCAAACAACGAGAACAACAACCGTTCCCCCCCCACCCCCCATCTATAAATGGTGGGGAACATTAATGCCTGAGAATGACTGAGAAGGGGTTACTTGAAAAGGAGTGATTCAACTGGTTACCTGGGGGCATGCCGGGCATCCCTTGCATCATGTGGGGCATCATCCCTCCCATCTGCATCATGCTGCAGAAGGCCACCGTGTCAGAATGGAATACACAAGTAGAAAATAAACCACAGTGTGCACACTGGATGAACCGTGAGCCACCCACATTCACCTTTTACCACAGGAAGAGGCAAAAGGTGCAACATAAATTTATAATACTGTGTGACAGCAATAAACACTACATGGTGGTGCAAGTGTCCCCAAACAACATGCTGCATATGATGACATTAACTGGCTGGTAATTAGGTAATGGATTATTTCTTCATCATGCTCTTGAATGCATGTTTTTTCCTGGCTCATAATGGATTTTGGGGTGTTGAACAGGCACGGCAACATAACCGGTGTACGTATAGTAAATGCAAACAAATCTATGCCTTTTCCTGTTATTTATGACCATTTGATGAAAATATATGTTATGCCATATGAAATTAAAACCAAAATAACAAAAAATGTATTGTATTAAATGTATTACAACATGGAAGGGCCAGGCAATTCAACAGATACTCGCATCGCACTTCAATTTTCAGCGATCATACACGGGGAACTAAAGAGGTCATCACCGGTATGAGTCCCGTTTGTCTAGCGGTGTATACCTGCCGAGGAGGAAGGCGAAGCCACCGGAAAGCAGAACTCCTTTTTATAGAGTTCTTTATTAAAGGAGTCGTAAGGGTACGTCTCACGTTTTTAAAATGTCCCCAATGTATAAAACAAAGATTTGTACATTGTAGAAGGTTAGAGTATTTCTTGAACCGCTAATAACATTTGTATATATGACATGGATATAATATATCAACGGCTAGGATCCAAGACCCCTTGGTGACATTTCTTAAAAATAGGAAAGAATTAAAAAGATGTACGTCTCTGGTCAACCAATCATCAGGATGCTTTCAGTCAACCAATGAAAATCTTAATCGGGGACTTAAAATATCAGTTTATACAACTCTGTAGCTGTGATGACCAGATATGGTTACACCTTGTCGCTTATGTGGATATTCTAATAAATCTGATTATGCTGGAAATTTGTCTAAGTAGTTTTATATAAACATGTACCAAATACAATAATAGCGGGTATACCGGATCGGTTATTCCAGAGGTTGCAAAGCTAGTAGTGAAGGGAGACTGAAGACATACCCTGGTGGCATCCCATGCATGTGGCCAGGGGGCATGCCATGCATCATTGGCGGGACGCCTGGCATCATTGGAGGCATTCCTGCATGAGAAACATCATTGAGCCACACAGCGGACACAGTTCACATGTCCTACATTGTTTAGGTGAGGTGTTTAGGTCTAATCAAAGCAGTGCTTCATATTCCATCTTGACTCACTGAACATAAACCAGTGCTTGGAATGGAACCCATTGATTTAAGTGACTGAAGGCTTGCCTTGGTAGCCAGCAGGGGGCATGACCGGAGCAGGCTGGCCCATGGCAGGGTTGTAGCCGGCGGGGGCCTGAGCAGCTGGCGGGTGCTGAAACGAGGGCCCCGGCTCGTCATCATCATCTTCCTCATCCGAGGCATCTTCGTTCTGCTTTTTTTTCTGGCTTTCTGGAGGGCCAGACAACACATGGAGGTTAAGGATCCAACATGTTATAAGATCAGCCAACACAATGAGCGGGGAGGTGGCTAAATGGAGTGCCACATGGTTATTGGCCAATGGTCCATACCAGTTACCAGCAAGTAAGTTGTTGCACATGCGTTTCTTCTCATGCCAATTTGAATCATCCTCAATCATATATTCATGAAAATGATTTGAAAGCCCCTTTGAGGCCTGTAAAATATAAACAAAAAGATGATTCAATCTTTTTGTTTACCTTGAGATTTCTGTTCCAGCGTTCTCCGTCTCTCCTGCATGTCTTTCTCTGGAATCCCCTCCATGCCATAGATCTCCAGCTCTATGTCTATTCTTCCAGGTATAGCATTTGGTACACCATCAATGGTCTCTTTGTGTACCTGGAGCAGGGTTAGGGTTAATAAGGAAAGGGTTATAGTATAGAGTCAGACTGGGCTGTCCATGTTTGCCATGATAAAGAAAGACACTCACCTGCATGCAGTGGATGGCCAAACCAGGACCAGTGTATAGCTTTTTGTGACATATGTGGCACTTGAAATGTTTAGCCTTCTGGTGTTGTATGAGGATCTTCTCGTCGTCAAAGTCACGATTACAGTACCTGGGATGGCCTAGTGAAGGATCAAGTTGGTAGACAACAGACTGCCAACATTACTTAAGACAGGGGCCTACAGGGCCGCTTCTAGATTGTCTTTCCACACAAGCCCACAATGCATGACACAGATATAACAATAAAAACACACTTATTGATTCACTCTCCTGCGGCCAAAAACCTAATGGTAGATTAAAAGGGTTAAACGTGAATAGCAGTCTAACGTCACATAAACGCTCTAATAATACATCGTCCTCCTGCCGAGTATCGGATGAGCTCGGTGTAAACACCTTGATGAGGACACCCGTGCGGGCAGTGAACACGTCACGACTACTCGTTGATAGAAACGCCAAGGAAATTCATGAACATGTTGGATAGACGTACGTTGGCCTCCGATGAGTGACTACGAATCATCGAGACGAAGACCATGTTGATTAAGATGGGAATGAAACCCACCGCTAGTTCAAACAGCTAGCTCCAATGCTACCAGTTACACGCACAAAAACACACAATTATTAGACATATGGATAAGGTGGAAATTAAGACTCGTAAGCCTTGTTCGCGGCTCTTCCGCGGTATTCATTCATTATGAAAGGAGATCGAGCGGCGGCAACACACGCGGATCCTATGTAGCATCGGAGCTAATGAACTTTCCTACCTTCTTACGCAACGCCTGGGCCTCGCTTTCTTTTGTCGCGCTAACGACCAACGACTTAAGTATTATACGCTTTTCGGTAACATTTAGTTCAAAAGGATACCAACACCATGGCTTCATTTGCTTCTTCTTCTTCCTTCCCATTGTTGAACGATGGCAAAGCTTCGTGCAGCACTTAAAAGCAGGATTATGATCTGCTGCGGTTTGATGTCATGCTGTGGCCCCGTCACGACGCCGAAAATGGCGCCTTCAGGGGCGGAAGTGAAATAAACCACATTTCCAACAATGCATTGCGAATTTGCTGCTGGCGGCGCTTCGAAACAAAGCGACTGGTCTATCTTTCTGGTGTCTCGTCTTGCGACACGATTAATAACAACGTCAACAATATTAACAATACTATTCAAGGTGTATAGATAAATAAATTCCATAATGGGATGTTTAGTTACAAAACGTTATTTATTATTTCAATACAATACGTATTATTTCAACATGTAATACCGTTATGGTTCACTTGATGGAGACAGTGTACTCTTATAGTTCAACTAAGTCATTAAACAGCGAAGACGAATAGATTGTTTGTGCGTGTGTGTGTGTGTGTGGCATTAATAGACCAACAATAACATTATGAGAATTGGTTTATTCATAAACTAATTTCAAGCAGAATCAAATAACAATTTCAATCAATTCATTGCTGCAGAATATATGTTCACGTGTAACATCCCCACAGTCCCCATTACTTTCAATCAGAGAGGAAGATAAATCATTGAAAGACGATTTGTGAAGTCCAAGAACAGAGAGTTCTGTAGCCATCTATGCATTTGTCATGATGCCAAAAGTTCTACTCTCCATATGGGACTACTGGCTAGACTCAAAAGACATTCACTGACAGCTTACGGTTCCCTTCAGAATGAATTGTGGGAGATTCTTGGATGCTCCTGCAGTTCATTGATCACTTTGAAGCTTGCTGCTTTCTCATAGGCTGCTCTGCAAACCAATCAACAAACACTGAACTTCTTTCTAGCTGGTCTGAAGACTGCAGACTCTGCTTGGTAAATCCAGCCCATCATAGGTTTAGTGCCCTGTTACAATGTGAGTTTTCCTTTTTTGAGAGGCTAGGACATTTCTGTTTGTTTGATAAATTGTTTGGCCACACACACACACACACACACGCACACACACACACACACACACACACACACACACACACACACACACACACACACACACACACACACACACACACACACACACACACACACACTCACACCCCCACACACACACACACACACACACACACACACACACACACACACACACACACACAGAAAGGTTGCCTAGAAGACATGCCAAAGGCAATCCACTGTTTGTCCCTTGTTCCCATTTTGTCCAGAATCCTGCACAAACACTTTAGTTTTCCAACTTCCCAAAAGCCATATCAGCTGAAAATTATAGAAAAAGTCAGGCTGGGGTGGCGTTATTGTGGACAAATAATGAGGCCATACCACAAGTAAATCCTATTGCAGACAGACAATAGTTCACTCACACAGCTGCACAAAGAAATTGGAATTTAAATAAGAAACTGGCACAGGATGGTAATTAAATAAAATTGTTTAATGTACTCCAGTATTTACATATCAAATCTACAAAATATGCACAATGCTAAAATATTGTCAACAATTCACCCAGTTATATGTCATAGCCCTTATTATATACAATCCCAGATCAGTTTTAACCAAATTAGTTTTGTTTTAAATATAGTTTACACACATTATATACCTACAATATCACAATGCAAACACCTTCCAAGAACATCAATATCAACTAGTTAAAAATAACAATTGTATTTTAAAATACTCATCAGTTAATCAATAGTTTATATTCATTTCTGTGCAAGAACTTAATCTGTTCAAAATGAGTCTGTGTAGAGCTCCGGATTCGCATCCATCTTAATTAAATTGGAGTGTAATACATTGTAAATGGAACTTCGTCACTTGTTCATTCAGTAGTTGATTGCGTTTTTATTATACTATAGGACATATTGCTACTTGGTGATAATTTCCCTCTGTTGACTTTTCAAACTGAAATGGAACACTGTGTCTTATGAGTGCTATCCTCTTTAGCATTTATGAAAATAAAACCAATTTTCCCAATTGGGAAAGATGTTAAGCCAAAATCATAATTCGTTTTTCCCATAAGTCTTTTCAGAGAGATAGCTAAATCTAATTAATTTGACCTTTTTGGCATACTTGGCCATCAACCAAATGTCAACTGTTTGTCATTACTGTCTGAAACTTTAGTTGCATTAGCTGTACTTTTTCAGTTATTTTAACTAACAAGTAACCAAAGAGGCTAAGCTTTGCTAACAAGTGAAGCAGCACTCAGTGAGTGCCCTCTAGTCTTTTGTGTACCAGTGCTTGTGGCAGACACTTTGGCAACATTTCTTTTTTACCACTAAGAGTTTGAATGGCACTTTAATTTCATTAGTGTTGTACATAATGGTCCAAAGACCTGACTCAACACAGTAAGACGTTAAACAAGCACAGAGGCTAAAATACTGCTGAAAGCTGGAGACTTATCTCTTGAGGAAGCACAACACACAGCTGACAACACTGACTAGTACTTTAAATCTCCACTCACACATATAATCATAACAGTACTGATAGAGGTTTACATTTTCAAACCCTCTGTTTTCTCTTTTTTCCCCCTTGTACAGCAAAACAGGTTTACCAATCTCGACGTTCTCAATGTTTTGCTCGCTTCAAATCTGTAGTGAAGCATGAAATGGTCCAATGAAATCGATTTCCTTTTACGGTGGTCATTTCCATGTCACTACATGCAACATAGAATGAAGGTACTGTTACAGAAGAAAGTGTTTGGTTTGAAGGCAGCTTACAGAACAGGCCATACCGGCTGTAAGCCTACGTTAAAGCTGGTTGTACAGATGGATTATAGCTGACTTTTGGATGAGTAGGCACCGTTGAGTGGAACAGGAGGGCTGAACCATGTGTGATTCACTGTGCTTGTTTAGTTTGTGGTATTGGCTGCCATTGGCCCAACACCATTTACCCTAGTCTCCCCATTGGCTAACAAAACATGACATAAACAGCAGTCAGATGGTCCTGTCTAGCTCAACTGGTAGAGCATTTACACGCAGGGTTACGGCGTTCTATTCCCACTGGGGTCACCCATGCTCGAAATGTATGCACACCGGGTGCTGTAAGACACTTTGGATAAAAGCATCCACCAAATGCCGTGGACATATTTATAGAGATGAGGGGAGAAGGACAGTATGACGACGGATAAAGGAAGGAACCAAGGGCTTGTGGAATGAAGATGGATGAGAAGAAGGGTGGCTTGATGAACCCCCAGTGAGCTTAAGCTTCAGGCTCAGGTGTAAAAGGGTGCCCAGAGCAGAGCCCTGGGGACAGCACCAGCAAGGCCCTCCCACCCCAGCATCTCCTGCCGGAGGGGCAGCAGCGAAGCACCAGGGGCTCCTCACGGGTGCGGTGGCAGTCGCACGTCCAGCAGGGAGTAGGCGAAGACGTTCCAGAAGACGGCGCAGAGCACGAAGAGGGTGTACACGCAGAAGAAGATCCAGAACAGGGACTGCTCCTGGAGCCTCTGCTCGTAGTTCTGGAGGATCACCACCCCCATGGTCAGCCCCACCGCCACGCCCCCGAGGTGGGCCACGAAGCTGGGGTTGGGGCAGGGGGGGAAGGCCTGAGGGTAGAACCGCAGCCAGACCGCCCGGCCAAACTCGACGCTCACTGTTGAGGGAGAGAGGAGGGCATAGGGACAATGAGCATGTGGCCCTTAGTGCAGTTATAATATGATTTAATAATATTAGTTGTTTGACTTGTATTGAATGAAGATGCACAATGTTGTTTTCATGGTCTTTTATGCAGAACTGGTCTTACTACCACAAAAAAAAGAGTATGGGCGTATGCATGCTTGTGGTTTGCTTGTGCCAAGTAATCCCTATCATTTGTCTCATTGTGAGGGTTTGCAGGATGATTGTTTATTGGTATCGTGTGGGTGCGGTCTTGCTGATTGATTTACCAGCAGGAGTATGGAGTTAAGTGAAAAAAAGGTACTCCGAAAATAAATTGAAAGGATAACATCACATCACACTAATATAATATGGTTGAGTCTTAGTTTTGTGTTTATTTTGTTATATTAATGTGGTATTATCCTTTCAATTCATTTTCGGAGTACCTTTACTGTGCAGCTGAGATGGAAGTGGACATTTTATGTTATCCCAAGTTACCTCTGTACTGGCCATATCAATTATAGAAGAACACATCTTTCCCTCTCACTCCTCCTCTACTGATAGCCCTTCCACACCTAGTCTGCACATCTCAATTTGTGTGTGGGCGTGTGTGTAGGAGGGGGGGTGTTCACTGTGATAATGAACAGCAACAGTTTTGTGTTAAAGGCCCTGCTCTTGCTATTCCTGACACCCTGTTTGCATGCAGCTCACCAATCACTGGATCAGAGCCAGCTTTCCTCCTCACAATGTAGGTCAAGAGGAGAACAGCTCCTCAATTGAGGATTCAAGCACACTCCAGCCCTTTGTCAAATGATCCTAAACAAGGTTTTAATTAACAGCGGTTATTAAGTCAAGATCATATAGACCTTACAGTAAAAAAATAATGAACGTTACCGTTCAACAAAAGAGTTTCTGAGGAACCATTAACCGCTGAGGGCAGAAAGTGTGGGCCATTTTGGACAAGTTCTATGTTGTGATATTTTGCAATTAGAAAGAAAATCTCTTAGCAGACTTACTGCAAACCAAGGCCATGGCCATCCGAAACAACTTGAACTGGCACTTCATGCCCGACCAATTCTGCATAGGGAGAGCGAAAAGGAGAGAGAGACAACAGGATAGGGTAAGAGAGACAAATGAAAAGTGCAGTGACTAAAATGAGGCACGTTTGTGAAGGGTTAAACAAACTAGAAAGACAATGTTTTAACCGCCAGCTACATCATCTAGATTTTCATATTTTCACAGACGCAAGCACACACACACACACACACACACACACACACACACACACACACACACACACACACACACACACACACACACACACACACAAACACACGTCACGTCACGTCGACTTTGAAAAATCTTCTTCGACATTATGGGATGCCTGCTGAACCGACTCTAGTGGAACAATATAATCACATTATGTCTGAGAGTCGAATAGGAAAACCGATCCATCTCGAGCTCACCGCTCACTTAACGACAGGGAAGAACCTATAACAACATAAAGAGGTCCGCCGTGTGTTTATGTCTGACACCTCCCTGACGAGGTTGGGTGTGGGCTGCACTCATTTCATTTACCAATCACAGCAGCCAGGTCATTTATTAAATGGGTGTGTATGAAATAGGAAAGAGAGTGTGAAAGGTAAATTATATACATGCAATTCGTTTCCAGGTTTCCAGTTTGCAGACACACACGCACAGACAAGCACGCACATGTGTGCACACGCACACAAATCAGCGCACACAGACACAGACATACACACACACACAAACACAGACCCCAACATACACATGCAATACCCATGCACAAGGTGCACAAAGGCAAACAAATAGAAAATAACAAGTGTAGAAGTTTACAAGCAGAAGACAATTGGGTCACTTTGGAACGTGTGGAATGTGTAGACAACCCAGCATCCCGCTCAGCTTATAAAAAGAAGTGCTTTCATCGGATCAGATGGTCTGCAGTCACCTGACAGCACAGCTGAGTGATGAGATAGAGATCTATCCCCACACACACACAAACACACACACACACACACACAGACAGGCACGAATACACGCACGGACACACAGACACACACAGACAGGCACCCATGCACACACACACAAACAGACACACACACAGGCACGCACATACATAGGTGCATGGGCAACCACACAGCTATACACACACACACACACACACACACACACACACACACACACACACATATTTACACACAAACACTCAAGGCAATCAAATATACAAAAATCGCAGATCAGAACAAGGAACATGTACTTACCATGACAACGTTGGCCAGGTGGGCCGAGACCAGCGCATACACACCTCCGGAGGAACCGACCACCGGGGCTGTCATGTCTGTGACCGACACCGCCAGTGAGCCTGGAACCAGTGGGAAGAACATGGGTCAGAGGTCACATTCACTCAACATGTTTGCGGTGCGATGGACACAAAACCATGCGATCATCACGCACAAAGGTTGTATTCTTCCAAAATCGTACAAGACAGAATTTAGGGGAAAAATCTTTTCAACTTTTAGTTGGATACTTGGTGGCACATATGGCAGACCTACTGTTAGTCTCATTGTAATGTCCATATACTGTATGCAATGAAATGTCTTTTTTTTGTCTGGCACAAAAACCTCTTTGCCGCAAGCTATCTAAATACTTCTGTGCCGTAGCGTGAGAAGGGAGTTCATTCTGAATGGAGTCTTGCTCCTATCGTTACGGCAGACACTGTGTTCTCATGTGAAATACATGTATTCATGAAATGTTGCTGCTCCAAACAAGGAAATATTGTCTTCAACACAACAGCAACAATTCAATGCCGGCACAAAGGACTTTTATTAGTCCACAAGAAAATGAATATGAGCCAATTCAGAGAGAGAGAGTCCTCAGTGAAAGCCATGAAAGAGCAGCCCTTTATTTGTTTGTCTCTCTCTCGGTGTCTCTGTAACTCTCACTCAATGACACAGACCGTCCATCCTCAAAATCCTCTCCACCCACACACACACCCATCCTCCGTCCTTCTGCAGCTGGGTATTGGTGAGCCATGTACATTATTTATGTTAAGAGACACACAAGTGTGTGAACAAAACCATCAACATGTTAACAAAACCATTATCATCGTAATAACACCATAAACACAATAAAAACATCATCCCATTGGTAAAATCACCATCACCACAGTAAAAAAACAGTCATCAAAGTAACAAAACATTTACCATGGTAACAACACCATCACCACAGTAACTATATCATTATAATGGTAACAACACCATCACCACAGTAACTATATCATAATAATGGTAACAACACCATCACCACATGCTGAAGGATTTCCTTAAAGCCTCACACTATCAGTTCTAAAATCTGGTGCCGAGTAGTGAACAGGAAACTCCTCTCCCACTTCCAATGTTTTGCATAAGGCTGATTGAGCTTTATTACAAAATACTTGATTGTTTTTGCAGCTGTACTGTACATGTTCATTTGGAAACGTAAAAGGCACAGATGCCACATTAAGACAGCTGTTTTCTTCTTCTGTGAAGAAGAAGAAAACAACACACAACAGCACTCTTACAAACTGTCACTTTTAAACCAAGAAAGAGAATTTAATTGATTTGTCAGGCAACAGCTGGGGCCATGATCATCTCACTAACTACTGCTTCTGGAAACGTAACAATAGTAACACACTGAACACAGGCAAGCATAAGGCAACCCAATGAGCAATAGATCAAATAGGAAAGCTCATCCGCCCCCACGGTAGCTTTGGAGCCTTCTGGCACATTTTGGGGTCTGTGTGTCTATGAGCAGCGTATGAGCAGTGTACTTAGGGTGCTAGTTATCACTGTGGTTTAAATCCCCATCATAAAACAGAAGAGGTGCTCCTGGAGGCGTCCCCTGTGCCTGGTGAGTGCATCGAGGTGGAGATGTATCCTTTTAATTAACTTGGTTAATTTGAATCATCTCAGCACCAGGAACAAACACACACACACACACACACACACACACACACACACACACACACACACACACACACACGTGAAGTGTGGGTGAAGTGTTTGTGTAGTTGGGGTCCTTGAATGAGTCTGTTGGTGTGTTCGCCGCATTGAATATTGTCCTGATGCCGAAACATGTCAAATCTACGACTTTGACTGTGCATTCTCTCATTCACAGAAACCCCTTTTGCTCTGCATTGGGCCAAAGAGAACTTTCCCCAGGTCGGCTGGGTCCTGGCTTGACCTTTGAACTCTAGCCCCACAGCCTCATGCTGAGCTGCTCTATGGAAATCAAATTGTTCTCCTTTTTATACATTTCCCTCTCTCTCTCTCTCTCTCTCTCTCTCTCTCTCTCTTTCTCTCCCCCTTATGTTAGGGTAATAAAAAAAAGCCTTGTCAGACAAAACAACCATCACAGCCTACAAAAAACTGCTCCCATCTCCCCTCTGGGTCGATATCTCATTAAAACACCACACGAAAATGCATGCATGTGTATGTGTGTGTGTGTGTGTGTATCTGTCTGTGTGCGTGTGTGTGTGTTTCTGCTTAGCACATGCATAGGTGCGCAAGCAAACCGAAGCATCGACATACAAACCAATTCAGACACGTATATAAACACAGACACACTAAAGTGCACCAGGAAATACCAACCAAACCAGACAGACACTGAGAGGAGGCAAAAGCAAAGGTTATTTTACACTAACGGCAGCCCATACACCATTCATGCATGAACATTCACGCCCACAGGCCAGTCCACATCATTAGTCCCGACATGTTCTCTGTCCATTAACCAATACCCACAATGCACTATGCTCCTTCATAGACTCTCTCATTCATTCATCCTGTCTCTAACCGAAACAGCTTCACCCTCTCATCCAATCCCCTTTTCTCTAAACCATCTCATCTAAAATGCCATCCCATACTCCAACTCCAATTATGTCCTTTCAAGCCAAGTCACCAATAGGCAGAATATTGTTTTCTTTACTGACGACAATCATTTCTTTCCAAAAGATATTTCCGTTGTTTAGAGAGGGACACATGTGTTATCTAAAAAAACGCCCAAATACATCCCTTTAGCTGCCACTGAAAACAGTAGGATTCAGCACAGTTTTAACTACATTTGAGTTTAATGATGCAGGAGAGTAGCTGTCTGTTGTGGACTGCAGTATACAGTAAAACCACAGTGCAATCATTAGCATTTCAGCCTTGAGAATAGCCATTATATTGATTTGCGCTGATGTCCCTGCACAACAAACACTTATTATATAATCAGAGCTGGGCTTGTGGGTTGATTTTCACTGATCTCTTTCTTCTAGTTCTCTCTCTCTCATCCCTTTCTCCCTTGGCTCTCTCTCACTGCAGTTTTATCTCTTTAGTTCCAACATGGAAACTTTCAAAGTGCTCCTTTCTGTTTTTATGAATAAAAACACATTGGATTTCACTTTTACACGTTTTTATGGCCAATCATTATCTTTATTTCACCTCTACTCCTCGAAAGTTCCCCCGCACACAAACATTCCTGCTCGCACACACATTGTGTGTGTTTGTGTGTGTATGCATGCATTTGTGTGTGTGTGTGTGTGTGTGTGTGTGTGTGTGTGTGTGTGCATGTGTTTGTGCATTCATGCATGCGTGTGTTTGTGTGTGTTTGCATGTGCATGCGATTGAGTTTGTGTGTGAATGTGTGTGTATGTGTGTGAACTCACCAGCCAGTACTCCACAGACGTAGATGAGTGTGATCCTCAGTGCTCCGTGGACCATCTCCAGAGGAACCCCCACTAGCAGCTGCATGGCCATGTTCAGACTCAGGTGCTCGATCCTTAGACACACGCACACAAGCACCACACACACACACACACACACACACACACACACACACACACACACACATACATGTAAAGTTACACCATTTAAAAACTAAAATAATAGAATTCAAAAATAAATTGCACGATTTCCAAAACATTTTTGTAGGTGTATACATAGTTGAGAACACACATGACAGTACATATCATATCGATATCACCATCATAGTGCACACTAAAAACAACCAGATTCACTCAAATACATAAACACCCAAAACTGCAACCCAAAAAACACAACCACACACACACACACACACACACACACACACACACACGCACACACGCATATGCAGTGCCCTTCATGCATGAGGATTTTAGTGCCAAGGCAGAATTTAAAAAGACAATTGTAGCATAATCCTGCTGCTGTTCTGGCTTCTCAGATTCTCTATCCCTCCCTCCTATATCTCTACCCCTCACTCTGCCCTTCAGCCTATCTCTGTTTCTCTCTGATTTCCCTCTCTCTCTCTCTCTCTCTCTCTCTCTCTCTCTCTCTCTCGCTCTCTCTCTCTCTTTAGCTTTTTCTCACTCTTCTAACTTGTGTCTCAATTGTTGAAGTAAACAAAAACAATTTCTTTGAATTCATGTGCACTGTTGGGACCTTTTCTGTTCTTCCTTCCTTTTTCTGTCCTGAGCTGTTGTTTTTCTCAGTCCTCTTTTCCTCTCCTTGTTTTTTCCCAAACTGCCATCTCCAAAAGAGGCTACCAAACAGTACAACTCCACATGGGAAAATGAATGACAAACAACAAACAAGGATCTCAAACAATGCAGACACACGCGCACACACACACAGACACACACACACACACACACACACACACACACACACACAGTAAAACCAACACACACATAAACACACACACGGACATGCGCAGACACACATGCACAGACACACATGCGCACAAATGCACACTCGGACACACACACACACACACACACACACACTCAACTTCTGATACGAAACTAGCGTCCTCTAACAGCAAGCACAGACAAATCAAACACATTTTTTTGTCAAAGTGACAAACCACCCACAAACACTACTGTAAAGACAACAGTCCAGTTTGCTTCACGGTGAAATAATGGAGACAGACCTTGTGTGAGATATTGATTACACAGAAAAGATCAAGCTGAAACACACAA
The DNA here is from genome assembly GCF_949987615.1 of Pollachius pollachius. NCBI lineage: Eukaryota > Metazoa > Chordata > Actinopteri > Gadiformes > Gadidae > Pollachius > Pollachius pollachius. The sequence goes on from NC_136935.1 coordinate 30,876,087, forward strand.
GAGCCACCCAACCACAGACGACTGAGCTGATGAGTCATGGATATAGGTCAAAATGACTGCAGAGATCAGCTTTGTGGATTACTGTTTCTATGTAATTGTAACTGCTATGCATGCTAACATGCACTCCATGCATGCAGAATATACAGCTAAAGGCTGAAAAAGTTTCAGCGGGTTCAAACATGGGAACTTCCTTTTATTATATAAGTTCGAACTACAAAGACATTATGATAGCATTAGTTTTGTGAACAAAGATTTTGGTACTTCATTTTCATTCAATAAACACAAATTGTACATTTCAACAATCATTGCCTTTCCCCCTTTTGTTTATTTAAAAGTGTTTTTAAAGTATCCTTTTACATTATTACCCTGTACAAACACAAGCTTTACGCATTGAAACACATTTTATTGTTTATTTTACTAATGCAGCTTCTGCAAAATCCTATTTTTACTAGTGCTGCAACTACTTAAGCCTATCATACAAAAACATAGTGTTGACTGCTTTTCAGTTAATCTCTCTCTCTCTCTCTCTCTCTCTCTCTCTCTCTCTCTCTCTCTCTATCTCTCTCTCTCTCTCTCTCACTCTCTGAAGTCTGCAATAACAGTCAAGGTAATCCTCTGTGCCCGTGTTTGTGCCTATTTATAAACTTATTGTCAACATTGCTCAACTCACATCGTAAAAGATTAGTTTATATTTATTGCAGGCGGCCGTGCTGCAGGGTATAAAATAAAACAGGCATTTGACTAGATTATAGGAGATACAAAATGTAAATTATACAAATATATCAGAAAATGGTAGAAAAAATATTCATATTCATACTCATATTATTAACATGTATAAATAATCAAATTAAATACAATATATTCCTAGACTTTCTAAAGATGCATGTATTGTCATATACAGGGTGCTTCGATCAGTAAGAATTAAGTAATACTTAACTATGTCTGTATGTATATAATAATCACAATTTGTAATCAAATTATGACGTATGGAGTAGATGATGTGGCAACCCAGGATTGCAACATTGTGTATAAAGTGTGTTTCAGCCTGCTCTTTGAGATAGCGAGCGTTAGCAGTAACAGTAGCATAGCATATCTCTCACCATACCGCTCTGAATCAGCAGATGGATATCATATCAGACCGGGTGATGAAGCACATTCTGTCTCCAATGACAGGCAGGGCTGATGGGGGGCATATTTAAACATATGCTCGGGCTATCAGTCATGGAGGGCCGATAAAACACCTGGCATCAGTGATGTTAGGTTAAACACTGTGTTGTGGTTAACATTAGCCCCCCTGATAGCCTCCCCCAGACCTTTTATCTATAATACCCAGAGCATACTGAATGCGAGTTGTGCAACATATTTGTAACGTGACACAAACAAGAACTAGAATCAAACAATTTAAATGGAGCGAAAGCACACGACACAAAGGTATAATGACTGTCCATTATTATGCCATTATTTCTAAAGTAAAACATTATTTGGCGTGTGTCCCGACACGGCCTGTTCTTTGGGCTTCACATAGGTTTGTGACGTTGATAACAGTACTGTGCCGTATAATTAATTTTTCATCCTTTGCAACAAGCACCAAGTCTGAAACCAACCAAACCATTTCCATCAGGTCAACAGTTCACACGTCTTCCCCTGAGAGCCCACATGCTTCTCTGACTGGTAAAAATATATAATGTAATATAAATATAATGTAACTACAATAAACAATGATGTATGTTTCGATGGCATCTCATACAGTCTCAAGATCAATAAACCAATCAATACCTCAAGACACACTTTATATTCCCACCTGTGAATGTGTTGCTTTGTGTGTCTGTGTGTGCGTGTGTTTCTGTGTGTGAGGAAATACCTCAGGCCTACCTTAGGTGTGAGTTTTAACAGGATGGTCATTATGTGGCCATATTGCGGACACTAGTGTATTGGACGGTGCCAGAACAAAAGTGTGGGGAGGATCTCAATTTATCCATCATTCTCCATTTCCTAATTTTCACAGATGGGCACAAGCTTATGGGAACAATACAAATAAAAGTACTACAGGTGTGTATTTGTCTTTTTGTACCAACCATTCTCCTCATCGTTAATGGTGTGCTTACCGCTGGACCTCGCACTCAGCAGTAGCAGGAGTACAGGGTCCAGTAACAGTTACAGTAGTCAACTCCCATCCACAAAGGGTTCACACAGCCGTCCCTGAAGCAGAAAGCCCACTCCGTCCGCTCCATAATGACCGCATTTATTGAATGAACTCATAAGCGTCCTCACCCAGTGTGCATGAAGGCGTAGCTGAGGTATCTCCATGCCTGGGAGCGGAGCTGAGGGTGGTAGGGAAGGGGGCCCTTCAGGTAGGACGGGCTGGACACCTGCAGGACCCAGCGGTCCAGCTGGAAGCCGTAGTACATGAAGACCACCACCTGGAGCCCAAGCAAAACGCCGCAGGTAGAATCATGGTCAGGCAACAAGGGACAAGGTCAACTAATGACTGCAATAATTCACTCTAGTGTTATAATAAGAATGATAATAATAATAATCATAAATACATCAATAAAATTAATCCAATTAAATTATACAAATAATAATACGCTTTAATGATAATAATAATCATACAAATAAAACACATAATAATACAATAAATAAATAAAATAAATAAATAAATAATAAATAATATTAATAAATAATCATAAATAATAATTGATAATAATACAAAATAATGTAATAACACGCTCTGCAGTGTCTGCTTCCATGTGCTGGGTGTGTCGGCTATATATAAGGATTGTTTTCAGGGAGTCAACATGCACCCACCAATCACCTCCAGGCCTTCTATGTCATTGGACATCCTGCTAGCAGCAGTAGGCTGACATGTCTCTATATGAGCAGGATGTCATTATATCAGTCACAGTAACACTGGAGAGGCTGTGCTTCCGAGCCACAAGGGTGGGGACTCACAGAACTCCTGGGCGCGATACGTCCTCGATTATGTCCCCAAGCTCTCTGGAAAGCCTCCCACTTTCTTTAGCCTCTGACATGCCTAGAGGCTTTATTACCCATGTGGAGTAGATACGTGAGCTGGTGGGATGTATGTTTACACTGCCCATTCGTTTAGACATTAAAGGCACAGGAGCCTGTGTCAGGCTTCTAGCGGTGTGTTTTTGAGTCCACAGAGTTTTCGATTGCACTTCCTTCCTTAATACCTCACTGTGAGCACTGAGTAATTCTGGATTGATCCGAATGAACATAAACTCCACTGCAGGTGTCATTATCGGCTTTCATTAAGGTTATTTATCATTTCACCTCAACAAAGCACAAAACACAAAACACATTTCAACAAGCGATACAGGAAGTAAATATAATTATCAGTAGGACAATGTACATCTTACACATTGTTCTTTAAAATAATAGCGCTAATTTAAATTCCAAATACTAACCCAACGGTTAAAACAGTTTACCAGGGTAAAACCGTGGGGGTGGCAATGTTTGTCCATCCCACATTACTACACACGGCCCCCCTCCCCCCCTTACCTCAGCCACAGTGATGAAGAGGATGAGCCAGGGCGGGGGGCAGTAGGTGTAGCTGTCAAAGTACCACTTGCGGTCCACCTCGCGGGGAAGCGTCTCGTAGGCCACGTGGCGGACCAGCCTCTGGGACAGGCCCAGGCCCACCTCCTCCCGTAGGGCACTGCCCTTCAGCTGCCGGCCCCCCTGGAGGATGGCTCTGCGGAAGCTGTTGGAGCGCTTGTTACTCATCTGGAGGAAGACAGGGACGAGAGAGACCAAGGTTTTAGATGTTTTGTACGTCATATCCCAAGGATTACTAGAGTAACGTTTGACGGGGTGGGGATGCGAGCACAGTGGGCTTCCTCTCTGGTGTAAGATGTTATTTTCCAATAACGGGAAAGCCTGTGTATTCTGCTTATATCTCGGTTACCAACAGGGATAAGATATTAGTTATATTAGGTATTGGTTTTTGGAGGGGTTATATGACTTAATTTTAATATTCTTCTGTGGCTCTTTCAGCATATCGTTTTTTGCGTTGTCAAAGAAACATCTGGTCGATGTTGTAACTGACCGTCAATTGTTGGATTTGTCGCACATAGATTTTGTGAACTACTAAAACACCGTGTCCCACTATTGAAAAATAATGCACACCCTTTGTACATTATTGACCAATCAGAATCAAGTATTCAACCGTTCAAAGCTATTTATATACATTGTAGACCACACCACGGCCATGTTTCAGCTCTCTGAGAACACTCCCCTTTCCAAAGGGAAATGATTTCAAGGACGACTTGTTTTGCTCCACATTGCTGGAAATATCAATACCTCTGCCCGGCTGCCTGGATTCCCCTGCATGAGCTGCGGACATGCCACACATGCACAAACACGTGAACAAACACACACGCAAATACATACACATACATACACACGAACACAAAAATACAGACACACAAATGTACGCACTCCATTTTTACACAACTCATAACGAGACATGCGTGCAAGCATGCTTGAACACACACCCACATACCCAACCCCATACACACACACACGCACACACGCACGAACGCTCGCAAGCGCACACACACGCACACACACACACACACCACACACACACACACAGTCTGTCCAGGTCAAACACAGTGACAGACACCATGCTTGCATATCCACTGCAGACCAGAATACCAACGTCGTCACCTAGCAACCACCAAGCCATTATATTATTCTCCAACACTTTCAGCAGCTGCTGTGAAACTATTGTGCCCTCCTGCTTCTAAAATGAATATAGTTAATCACACTGCGATGAGTAAAAATAATCCTCATGTTCTTCAAAAAACGAAAGAAAAGAATGTCAAAGAATAAGGTGTCAAATTTAAATGATTGATAATAGTATTTGAAAAGGGCTAGTTCTGCTCCTCTCTAAAATGTTAATCACCAACCTCATTCTTACTCTCGCTCTCGCTCTCTCTCTCTCTTTCACACATACACACACACACACACATACACAGACAGGATTTGGGTTTTCAATTGGTAAATAGGAACCCTCTTAAGTACAGTTTGAGCACTCAAAGTCTGTATAATTTGACATTTAATCACAAGAATTAATTTGCCTTGATTTAATAAGCAGCTATTTTTAACTACAGCAGGTTGATACTCAGGGTAAGGAAAGTCAGAACCGGTGGCCGATACATTGAGAAATGCATCATTGATATATATAAGTCGGTCCCCCTCTATCTGAGACATATGTATGTGACATATGTTGTCACTTAGATGTTTGCATGCATGTTCGCATTTCACTTCACATCGATCCTATTTTCTCAAGATGCCATTGCCTTTTCAACAACAACAAATAATTTGCAACACTAATTGAAGCTCAACTTGTGGCCAGGTTTGAATTACAAATAACATTGAAAGTGTAGGCAAATGAGAAAAAAGATGGGAACAGGGATAGATTCTAAAAGTACCTAGGAAGGGCAAACAGAAAGCACCATGAAGCAGCAGGAAACACCAGGTTAAATGCACCCATATTGAAGTTTAATGAGACTTTTAGTTTCTCTACACAAGAGATAAAGCTCAGCAGAAGCCAATTATTTTAGCCTTGATGTCACATGCACAGAAGTGTGGGAAAGTTAGTCAGCGTTACCACGACAACTTTCAGACCCCACAGCAAACACAGAAAATCCAACCTCACTAGTGATATTGTAAACATAGATGTTCACACACAAAAAAAGACACACACACACATACACACACACACACACACACACACACATACACACACATTCCTCTACATATAACTCTACTTCCTTTGACAGTCTTGAGGCCATTGCTATTTCCTCCCTCTTTTAGGAAACCAAACCAAAGAATAACTGATCTTGTATCTATTCGGGTACTGGTAATAATGTCAGAGAGGAGAGGAGAGGTGGAGGAGAGAGGAGAGAAGAAAAGCAGAGGATAGGAGAGGAGAAGAGAAGAGGGGAGAAGAGGGGAGGAGAGGGGAGGAGATGAGGATAAAAGAGGAAGGGAAAGGCGACTTCAGTAAAGAAGAAACATTAACGAAGGGAAGGAAAGCAGCGGGGAGAGCTAGTGAAGAAACGTGGCGGTGAAAGGTGAAAAGAAGAGCGTTACAGATAGAAACAAGAAATGTTAGAGACACAATAAGCTGGGAGGAAACACAGGAGCAGGAGAAAGGGAGGCAGACCAACGCAGATACTTTGGTATAGAATCCGCCTCTCACTAGCTCTCCCCTCTCTCCGTCTCACCTCTATTGAAAGGAGAATGGACAAACAACAATAATAATAGCTAACAAAGGCTGAGAAAAGAACTGCATATATAGGTATAGCCACAAATGTTCAAGAAGACAAATATTCACTAAATATACACAGACACAACTGTATCACCCTGACCCGGGTAGGTGGGCAGTTACGACATAATTACAATAAAGGAGATATTAGATTGATAGAAGGCGGAGACTTGCGGGTAAGAAGAGGGGAGAGGCTTTGTATGAAAGCATCTGCCAAATCAGTGAGAGACTGGAAAAAAGTGTGTAGGAGACAAAAGGAGAGAGCGAAAATGAGAGGAACAGAGCAACAGTGAGGAACTCCCACTAATCCGCAGACCACACACAAGTTCTGAATTGCAGAGAGACAACCTCCACTCTGTCACTATTCACCACACAAGATGTCCCACTCCCAAAGGTCTGCAGAACCAGTTCAACGGCCCCAGTTGGCAGCCAACAGACCGCCAAACAGGGAGCAGGGGCACGACCAGAAAGATCCTAAAGCAGGAACACCAAGAGAACATTAAGAGAGCGAGCTGGATAAGAAAGACCACAAAGGAGGAGGAAGAAAACAAATAAGAAGATTATCAAGATAGTACAACCATAGACTGAACAGAGACTGGATGGACCCAGTGAATGACTCTCCATTCAACACAACTCAAAACAGTCCATCCTGAGCAGTGAGGAAGAATGGTGTAGCCATCTCTAAAAGGAAGAGGGCTGTAAGCCACGAGAACATGAAGAACAGGTGGTACAGGAATATGACTCTTCGATGGGAATAGTGAGCGCTCACTGCTTTGCTATTAACCTCTTAAGAGAATTAGAAAATGTACTATTTCATTGACTATCCTACCTCCACCTTTACCCCACCTGTACCCCACCTCCACCAGTACCCCACTAAGAAGATACGTAGGACACTGTGGTTAAATGACAAAACTTAACATTGACAACATCTGGAGTCTTAATAGTTGGACTCATAACATATTGTTCAGTAGGTGTGCCTTTGTGTGTGTGTGTGTGTGTGTGTGTGTTTGTGTGTGTGTGTGTGTGTGTGTGTGTGTGCCTTTGTGTGCATGCATGCCTGCGTGTGTCTGTGTGTGAGTGTGCTAGCTGACTCTCACCAGGTTGACAAAGTCCTGGTAGCAGATCTTTCCGTCTGCGTTGTTATCAGCGAGCGCCAGCAGGACCTCCAGTTTGTGGGGGTCCAGCTCTGACCCGTGAGTTGCCAGAAGGTCCCGGAACCGCTCGGTGCTGATGAAACCAGAGCTCTCCGGGTCATACTGCAGAGAGACACACACACACACACACACACACACACACACACACAATAATGTGAATAATGTGATTATGTGAATAATGTGTCCATGCATCGCTATCTCAGTTGCATTATAGTTACATTATTAAAGTGATGGACAACCGGCTCTAAACGCGTAAAATAAACAAACTATATCACATAGGGATGAATCCACTAAAAGACCTACTTAATATCTTGAAGGCTAGCTAGTCAGCTAATAAAGTCAGTCTTGTAAGACTGAGTTGACTGGACAACGCTACTGAATTGTTCCGTTGTGGTCTGAATCACCTCACAAAAACCTCATTGTGTGTAGTTAGTATTTGCTCACAGTGCAAAAGGCCATAGCTTCCATCAGCTGCACCGTCCCTGATGATGCTCAATGCACACATTGATAACCCTTAATAAAATCATTATAAGTAAATGACAGACTTCTGTTGTCCTTCACTTTAATATAGAATAGAATAAAAGTAGAGTTTTAAATCTTATTTTTAAGGAACTCTGTGGTCCATTCATATTCAAGACAAGCAAAGGATATTCCTCTACCCTATTATCACACAACTCTTGGAAGATATGCCATCAAAAACAGGGGACCAATACTTTAGAATACCGGTCCTCTCTCGATCAAAACCTTTCCATCACTGTCACTAATGAGTCAAAGTCACTTTGCTCAGTGTGTGTTATGTGTTTGTGCGTTTACCTCACAACTCTAATTATTATTCTGTTCTTTCCTTTTTTATTTAATTATATTAAGAAACAAAAATATTGAAAGTAAAAAGCTAAACTGTGAAGCCTACAGCGGAGGTTTTACGATAAGCGCCTTGGGGTTTCTCAGCTCAACCTGTTCTCAACAGGTTAAGTTAATATTTATACACTTTTTCACATATTACAAAACAAATGAATAAAGAACAGAATAGACTATTTAATTTGATATAAAGCGAATGCACATGTAACTGAACACAATAACCTGCCTAGGTTGTTTTCATAGTTAGAGCAGTATTAGATGAAACAGATGATCCTTTCTCCATACATCATTTAAATTGAATCATTTAAGTGAAATGATTGGGTTATCACTTATAAAATGACCACAAGCCACAAGCAAGGAGTGTTTTTGTTTTCTGACAAAAGCCATAACCTTGATGTCCTGTAGGTTGTGGTCCTCCCTAGCTCAACGAGTGTGGCATTAACAGAGGCCTTAAGACATGGATCAGGATTGTATCACCACTGGAACCTAGCCTCATGACACCGTCCGGATCTCACTGGTTGACATTCAGTTTCTCTCTCCAGATGGACCTGGCCTCCAGCCCGTTGAAAGCTTTTTCCAAAATAAAGCGCTAGGACTAATCAATGCTCGGGGGAGGGGGTTTCAGTTCAAGACAAAAAAGGCCTGCTGTCTTCTGAATTAGAAATGTGTCAAAAATTAAAGAGAGAAGGTCAAAACAGCCCTATTCAGAAATAGACTGAATAGTGATATTAACAGATCAACAGAAATTTGCACGGAAAGCTTTTTCGTGAGGAGATTAGATTTTTGTCAGAGAACAGATTTGTCAAAAGCGAAGACAGCAAGAGCATCACTCTGATTGACTTGAGGTTTTAACAACATAAGGCCGTGGTTGGAAAGTATGATATGATACGTTATGATATCAAAACTTTATTTCAGACTCAGGTCCATAAATAACACAAGACAAATACAATACAAAAATATAAAAAATCAGTTCATATACAAACATTTCAGCCAGCGAACCCTCAGGCTGGAGGTATAGCGAGCACAGCTCAGAGTGGGATTTACAAGTACCACAATGATACTATTCCTCCAATCGGTTCATACATTTAAACATAAGATTTCTTAAAAGTGCATGGAATGTGCTCACTCCTGCAGTGACAAACATTTGGCTGGCACTGCCCCCTCTGGGTATTTTTAAAAGGATGCGCATAGCATCATTGTACGCAATTTTCAGCCACTGCATGCTCGATTTTTTGTAGCTTGACCATAATTGAGCGCAGTAAACCGGTGTACAATATGCTTTGAACAGGCCTACCTTCACCTGTGTTGAACAAAAGCTGAACTTGCGTGCAATGGTGCATGCAGCACAGCCAAACCAGAATGATAATCATTGCGAAATACAAACTAGAATATCTCGATGATCTCACTAGGATAACTTGAAGCACCCATGTGAAGAATGTATTCACATATGGTCTGCTTGCAATACATGGCAAGATGCTAACCATCTTACAATAGCATAAGCCAACCATGATTTCACAATGAGAGGACACATTCAAGGACATAGAGAAGATCTGACTCAGTATAAAAAAGGTCAATATTTCCAGATATATAAACGGTGAAAACATGACAGGCTTGCCTAACCCTTTAGAGTGAAAGAGCTATAAACTGATTTCTCTCTCTCTCTCTCTCTCTCTCTCTCTCTCTCTCTATATATATATATATATCTCTATCTATGTATACTTATATTTTCACTAAGCTGTAATAATTAATCTTTGGGAGCTGTAGGATATCCAGACCATCACCTCTCCTTCTAGTTGCAGAGACTGCTTTTCTGGGAAGGAAGACTTGGAACACTGAGGCGGACAGGCGCTCGCACGCTGACTGCTTTTTTTCTCTGTGCATATTTGAGGATATGTGATTGGCTTGCATATGTGTGTTTGTAAGTGTGTGTGTGTGTCTGTGTGTGTGTCTGTGTGTGTATATGTGTGTGTGTGTGTGTGTGTGTGTGTGTATACATATGTTGCATCCAAGAACAATGATATGAACAGTTACAAAATAAGCCTTGCAGCCAACTCTCGGTCATCTGAACTAGGAACACGTGTGCGTGAGCGTGCGTGTCTATGTCTGTGTGAGCATGTTTATATGCGTGTGCATGTGTGTGTTTGTGAGCCATATGGTGGTTGTTGGCCGGTATGAGTCCAGGCAGGGATGCAGAGAGTGCTTTGTGCTAAAGGAGCAGAAGGACATGTGGCCCCAGTTATCTTCTGCAGTGTTCGCTAACCACCAGGCAGCAATACTTTCCTCCCTCCACTGAGAAATAACTTTCCCAGAGAGATAAACTGATAGCGATCAGGTCAGTGACAGTAGAGAGTTCACAAAGTACTGGAATGATTTATAGTAGGGCCGACATTACTTTGACGAGAATCTGATACAGTAGTCATAAAAACCAACTTGACATTTGGCGACTTTTCTACATTTGTTCTTATAATAATTGTTGAAACTGCAATACCTTACGTCAAGTCTACATCATAGGACACCTGATTTATGCAACTGCACTGTGGCTGAATGAGAGTATTGTATCTCAACCAATCCATGTCGTATTTTTGGTCCACAATGCCAAATGTCAGGTCCACAGTATCCACTATGTGTATGATATCATCCAATAATAGCAAGGCATACTGTGAAATTAATAAATACATAAAAAATAAAATACTTATATAATAATGAATCCACAAAAAATATATTAAAGTCCAGATATAAATGGGGAATTACCTAAGAAGCTTGATCTACGGTTCAATTTGATGGCCTCGAAGAAACCTTATTTGAAAACCTAAATCTCTGGATGTCAAAATATACAGTAATCCCGGCATCTGCCTACCACCCATAACATCTGAGCGGTTATCCACATACTAATCACTAATCCCCTGCATCCCTCCCCACCCAGATATATGCACTCCTACTGGCAAAACAACCGTGAGCTATGCTCCTGTACTTACATTCTACACAACATTCAGAGCCATGATCATCCCAATCTGGGTGAGGTACTTGAGACAGCAGCTCATCCCTGACAGAACATGAGACCCCAGACCCCAGACCGCCCAAACAAAAAGGATCTGGGATCGATCCTCAGCGTTTACATGTAAGCATCCTTAAGCAAGAGCCAGTCTTCCCTCTCACTATTCATTCAATTTCTAATGATATATTCATGGTGAGGTTATTTAATATGTATCGCATTGGCTCACAGTGCCAAGGCACTAAAGGTTATCCAGTACAGTTTAAATGTAATTTTGAAACACAAATTCGTTATCATGCATCAAAAGTAAACTATGCAGCTTAATGAAATTCAACAACTAAAGACTACCAAACGACCAGTGACTTTGTTCAAAAGTGTTTATACTGGAACCTCTCTGCCAACAATAGCATCACTTCATGATCTTCTCACTTATCATATAAGGTGCACTTCACTACACCTCAGCATCACCCAAGCGCCATCCCAGTTAGATACAAAGTAAGAATCACAGTTAGATTTAGTGTTAGATACACAGTTAGATACACAGTTAGATATACAGCTAGATAACCAGTTAGACACACAGTTAGATAACCAGTTAGAGAGACAGTTAGATACATAGCTAAATACACCGTAAGAGACACAGTTAGATACACAGCTAGATAACCAGTTAGATGCACAGCTAGATTACCAGTTAGAGACACAGTTAGATAACCAGTTAGATAGATACACAGTTAGACAATAAACAGAACAGAACAGAATAACCTTATCTTGCAGCACATCAGCTAGTTTCTGGCGAGGGCATTTTCTCATGTCGAAGTGATGTCAGGCAAGTACTGTGTCCCCAGTGTGTGTGTGTGTTTGTGTTTGTGTGTAAAATGTGATAATGTGTGGATCTCTCGGTGGCTCTGTCCCTGTGTGAGGCTGGTAACAGTCATTCACCCAGACACTGGAGGATTACGGTTCAACTCAGACCCGGTCCCCCCCTAGCACCCCCTCCTTGCCAACACACTCACACAAACACACAGCACCCCGAGAGCCTACATTAAGCCCCCCCCCCCCCCCCCCCCCCCCATGGCTGCCCATTGAAACTCACTCTCCCCCTCTCTCAGGAATCCCTTCGTCTTCTTCTAAATTCCATCAATTCTAGAAGGCCCACTTTCAACACACACACACACACACACACACACACACACACAGACACACACACACACACAAACATGCACAAGGACACACACAAACACACACACAAACACACAAACACACACACACACATGCATGCTAGCACAAACACATGTACATGCACACACAAAAGCTCCTTCAGGAAAAACATCCAATCGTTTTTTACTTATCGATCAGTGTTCATTTCCATTCCAAATCTTTATGAAAAAATCTTTCATCCAATGAATTATGCAGCACTATACTCACATTTAAAAGGAAAATCCTACTGTACAGTTCTAGGTAACTATATTAAAGTTTGAAATGTTCTTTTTTAACCATTCCCCAGAAATGGCTGTTATAGTTGACTGCACACTCCCCATAGTGCTCAGCCTGGGTGGTTTGAAAGGGCAGTGTGCAAAGTCAGACACCCCCACTTCCCTCTCCCCAATGGGCCCCCCGAAAAGTGATTTCATGCAAGGGTCCCCAAATGTAAGCTTAAAGCCCAGTTTCTCTGAGGGGACGGGATAAAGTTGCAGTACACAGTATGACGCAGTATGCTGGTATCTAACAGGTTAGTGCGGTGTTGTTACCTCTCCAGGGTCATAAAGGAAGTTACACACAGAGTCAAACATTAAGCTACTTGGTTGTAATAGTGACAAGTGCTGTTTTTATAAAAGAAAAGGGGTCTGTGATCCAGTCATCTCAATCTGCCGTAATCCCCTGAACCATGTCATTGTGATTAAAGATGTTAAAACAAAGGCTTCACACACACACACACACACACACACACACACACACACACACACACACACACACACACACACACACACACACACACACACACACGCACACTCACACAAACAGTGTTAATCCTGCAACTGACCTAATGCCACATAATAAAGGCTACATTATGAGGGCATCTCTTAAGCCTGGCTGAACTATGAGGAGGAGGAGGAGGAGGAGGAGGAGGAGGAGGAGGAGGAGGAGGAGGTGGAGGAGAATGGGGTGGGGGTGGCTAAAAGAGATAGCAGCTCTGTTGCCTCATTTTAATAAAGCTGCATATTGAAAGCCTGGGGGAGACATAGCAATACTTCTGTGCTAAACTCCCGTTATGGGAGTATAGCAGCCATAGCCACTGCTATGAGTTAGAGCCAGACTAACATCCTTAAAGAGGTCTAAGAGCTACAATCTGAAATCAAGTCCTATTCAGTGAGAGAATGTTGAGCATTAGTCTCCTTTCAGATGTTCTCTTTCTCAGAGAAGAAAATTGCAACAGCAAAGCTATCATTACTAATGTCCTTTGATCTCCCCTTTTGTTTGGTCCAATCTACTCTCCAGATCAGAGGCAAGGCAAGGACCTTTTGCCGGTTGTCTATTGTTGTGTTGAAAATGTGATGAACTTGAAGACGGATGTCAGGTGTAGTTCAACCACAGGGCTGCCAGTGATCTGTGACCCTAGAACAGTTGGGGTCGGTGTCCAGGCACTTAGGTGGAACCAGGCACTTAACTTGGCTGAGTGAATCATATCATAATCACACATTTAATTTGTTGCCTATGTTGGCCTTCTTTGCTCGTGTGTGTGTGTGTGTGTGTGTGTGTGTGTGTGTGTGTGTGTGTGTGTGTGTGTGTGTGTGTGTGTGTGTGTGTGTGTGTGTGTGTGTGTGTGCGTGCGTGCATGCGTGAAATGTGAACTTCAGTGGTTCTCAAACCTTTTTGGTCGGCTCTCCGCCGGGCACGAGGGCCACGGTCACCTCCTAAATCGTTCACGCCAGCTTCGGCGGTCATTTATTTTTACAGCTCTTGTGCTCATCCAACACATTTCTAATTGTCGGGTGCCTCTGCTTTTGTTGTTATACAGTGTGCAATTGAGCTTTCCCCCCTCCCACATAAAAGCATCCCGTCCTCCCCGCCTGCAGTACCCAGGCTCCTCTCAAGGGAGACGCGCCTCCCACCTTGAGAAACTAGCTTGTGCACAACTTTATGCGTCATAGTTCTGAACAGAGGTTCACCTGTGATCACATGTGATCTATGCGTCACAAGTCACTAATGAAATAGTACAAATGATGTGTCTACTTTTCTCTATTATATACCATTATTTTCTGTATTATGCTTATCATGCTCTAAATAATCAGTGTGGCCCCTCAAACAGGACAGCCAGCAGTGTAATTGTCTGGCATCCCTGCCAGACAATTACACTGCTGTGACAATTACATCCCTTGCTATAATCTGGGGTGTCATCAAAACAGCATCTATGTGTTCCCTGCTGACTCAGAGGCCAGAATAACCTAGCATTCATTTTGTGATTTATCCTCCAACTCAAAATCATTCCCAGTGTCCCAGTGATAAAGAAATAGCCAGCATACATGTACCATCACACTAATATAAAAACACAATTATAATTATGGGAAACAAAGATAAAAGGTGCTAAAGAAATCTACAATACCCAATACACCTTCAGAGAGGACCTCAAAGTTAATTTAATTTCACATTTTGTGCTATGCCAGCTTGTACCTTCATCCAACACAAAGCACTTGAAAAAACTTGAAAGAGACTTCAAGTGTTCTCCCCTTCTGATGATTGGAACAGAGGAGTTTGTACTTGTGCTAACAATAGTGATGTCAGTCTTTCCTTATGGGATGCTGTCGCTTCATTTTGCGACATAACGAGTTCCCTTTGAATCCGTCTGAAATTAGAAAGTGTTGAGGTGACAGAGGTGAGATGAAAATTGGGGAGGAGAGACAGATGTATATATAGCGGTTCAGTCAGAGAAGGACTGCAGGGGAAGCATCTATGTCACTGTTGAAGGAAATCCAGTCAGTCAACAGCGGCACATTACCACAGCAAGCATGTTCCTTAGGGCCGTAGCACTATGGGGGAAGCCATTGGGGCCCATAACAGTACCCTCCTGGCATTTTTAAATAAACACACACACATACAAAGACCTATAGACACTGCATTATCATTTATACCTGCCAGTTTCTTGAACATAATGGACTTTTCTCTGTCCTCTTCGGGTTAAGTAGGCTAATCAATGAATTAGCTTTATGATTGAAGTGGATTGTTTCTCTCTCTGTTGGCTTTGATCAACAATATGTTTCAGCCCCCCTACATACACACAAGGGAACCCACACACAAGCACAGACACAGACACAGACACACACACACACACACACACACACACACACACACACACACACACTCACAAACACACAAAAGCGGTTCTTTCTGTACACAAAGCCGGAACATTGCCTCCCTTAATAAGCAGGTCTAATTAAAACCTACATCGTTAGGGAGACAGCAGCTCGTTAGGGCTTTCTGCTAATCACGCCATTACACAGGAAAGACCAAGCGCACCGCATTCAATGCTGGCCAACACCCCCACATACACACACACACACACACACACACACACACACACACACACACACACACACACACACACACACACACACACACGCACACACACAATCACACATACACACACAATCACAACAGCAAGAGAAGGCTGTGTGGTGTGTGACTCCTCCTTGTCAGGTTGGGTTTCTGTTAAAGGAGAATACAAAGAAAGCCCAGGAGAAATGGACCAATGACCATAGGTCGGTTCAGTCAGTTCAAAGAGAACGTCAAAGCTGAAATCTAATTGCTGCTTGGTTCTCTCTGTCTAATCTCTGTCTCTCTTCCACTGAGATGTCTGACAGCAGCTCAGGTTGTACCAGCTCTTACATAGAAGGCTCTGACTCAAGACTAAAGGTATATTTTCCGGTACCGGGCTGAAAGTCCATTGTAACAGAGGTAACAAATCTTTGTAAGTGCACGCATCTAGCTTTGAGTGCTGCTTGAATGCGCAATAGATAAGACCCTTACACTAACCTGAACCACAACAAACCATTGGCAGAACGTTAAGGTTTCTAACCGAATAGGTTAGAAACAAAAATGTATAACAAATCCCAAACAATTTTTTTTCCAATACCTTATCATAGACATATCTAATGCGATATAACCAATTAAGTATTTAAGCTTAGCTTTAACTTTAACTTAATGTATAGATGAAGACATATCCAATCAGATTATTGTGAGGGTGGTATTAAGGATGAGGAGTGCAGCAGTGATGTAGTGGTGTAAGGACACAAGTCTCACAAATCAGACTTTAGATCACAAAGGCTGGTGGCAGACAATCTCAAATATGGGTTTCTTCTTTTTCTTTCTGTTCATATTTCTTTAGACCAATCATGCTGATGGAAGCAGTGTTATGTAAGCTCGTAATTGGCTATTAACAGTGTAGAATTTTGGTGTATTCTAGTGTCTCTATGTGTTCACATTTCTGAGTGTGGGGACAGGCCAGTGCCTCTCCAACTGATACCAGGTGATATTTCCAACAATCCTCCATTTGTTTATGTCCCTACGAGGACAAACCAAATACCCCGTCCCAGGCCGTTTGGGTAATAGCCAGGGCTATATAACTTATCAAGGGAGAGAATGCCTCTGTTCTTATGTGTTTTTTCCTTTTGTATAATACTCGCCCCAAACCTTTGGTTCGGTGAGAAGAGGGATCGACAGCCAAGGAGCACATCTGGAGACTGCTCCTCAACAACCTAAACTATTGATTATTCAATGCTCCTGAACAACCTAAACTATTGATTATACAACAAGTCTGTACCTTGTTGTATTACATCCTGGAAAAAACCATCTATTCAACCCTCTGATCCAACCTGTCAAGCTGCCTTGAGTTCCACTTCAAGAATTACTACTATGACGAGAAAACGCGAAGTCTCTGAATAACAGCTTTGAAATAAAATGAAATCTAACAAAAAGGAAATAAAACGTGGGCAGTATTAAACAGTAAAAAAAATCTCTAAAGGTTTCAATTCATCCCAGTGTAGACTGGTCCATGTAGAAAATATATACACTTATTTATATTCCCTTTCTGAAAGCTTTGTTTTGCAAGGTTCCCCAAATGTTATCAGTTTCTCTTTGGTTGAATATTTCTGCAACGAAACAGGGGACAAGGTGATAGTCTGCCCCTTCAGTCTTCTTGTTTCCGGCACATTAGGACACAATTAAGATGGCAGATATTTAGACCATTAATGAGCAAGACAACACATGTGATGTTGACAAGGATTCTAGAGGAAAAGATCAGTCGTCCAGCCCCAATTCATGATCATTATCATGTCAATATCTTATTGTAACATGTAAACATAATATGCAACTTTTATAGTCTTAATCTGTCCATAGAATGGCCATTAAAAAAACGTTTTAATTTTTAAATCAACACCAAGTGAAATAAACAGGCAGAATGTGTGCATGGCCAGTTCCCTGGTTGGAGTAGCGTTTTATTAAAACAGCACTTCATTGCTATCCAGCTGACTCCCACTCCTGTCAAATCTCTCCTGGGCCCTGCATAATACCCAGGAGGGTCCCCTCACCAGAGCTTTCAGAAAATACATTCTGGTGGAGGAGTGCATGTGGCAGTGGGACAGGAGGAGGAGGGGTAGACATCATAGACTTGAACTTGTTATTTCTAAAGTCGTATTGTATGGGGAGACTGTCTTTATCTCTCTATCTCTGAGACAGAGAGATAGAGAGAGAAAGAAAGAGAGAGACACAGACTCAAGACAGACTGAGAGAGTGACAGAGAGAGACCAATAGTGTGACACAGAGCATGAGACAGAGAGAGAGAGAGACAGATAGATAGACACAGAGAGCGAGACAGTCAGAGAGAGAAAGAGAGAGGAAAGAAAGACCCAGAGAAAGGCCGACAGACAGACAGAGAGATAGACAGAGAGAGAGAGACAGAGAAAGACAGACAGAGAGATGGAACGACATGGAGGAAAAGCGACAGAGCGAAGAGATAGAGAGAACCAGAGAGAGAGAGAGATTACGGTATAATCTTTGCATGTGGCCTTCAACCAACATTAGCTCAGATTACAGTTGCATACCCTGTACTTACCACTTAACTAACTGTAACAATGCATATATCTGTCTTACTCTGTTACTACAGAAAACAATAGTTATCCTGTTTTCTGTCTAGACCTGGTTTAAAATGTAGTAGGACTCAAAATTGGAAGAACAAACTAAATTAACTGCACAGTCTGCTGTATATTAACCATATATATGTGATGTGGTTACGTTGTGTTTATAGATCTATTGTATTTATATCCAGGAATGAAAGGAGACCATGATCAGAAATGAAAAATGGTACGCTTGCACCCTGATAAGCTGTTAACACAATTGCCACAGTGATGGAGAATACATTTAAACAGCTTCAAAATGTTCAACAAATAGTTACAATGAAACACAAGTGACTGACATCTAGGTTGGGAGAATTCTGTCTGCTGATGGCAGGCGGAGCCACAAGGCAGTGGACGAGAATCCAGTTATGAAGTTACTGGCAGTATCCATGTCAATACACTGTCCCCTGGATTGTTAGTCTGAAGTAAATGCACAGATGTGTGAGCCTGGAGACCAACCTGATTACGTGACCTCACTGACCTCATGGCGGGCCAATCAGGGACTGCGTCATAGGCGAATTCGTAATATACAGGCCGCCGCATGGCTGCTCCCATAGATAGGGGAGATAACGATAACATTAGTAAAGTAAACACGGCCATAAGTGAAGTTATTGCTGAAATAGAGTCAATAGCATCAAGTAAACAAGAAGAGTTTGCACAAGCAGAGATTTTTGGCGAAAAATAGGTTTTCGCCGTTGACCCGACTGGATCGTTACGCTTAACAGGTAGCTAAGTACCCCAATATAATAAAGGAACAATATAGTTGTATACTTCACATGATGTTCCCCAGTACCTTTATAAGTATTGGAACTGTTCTCAGTAAAAAATATTACACCGTAGAAGAGAAGTCACAATGTACGTTGCTGGCTTTAATCTAAAGGGTTACTGAACTAACTAACCACTAATGAAGGGGCTTAAAAATGTAAATGAAAGAAATAAAACACATACAAATAGGCGTTATAATTCACACTGACTACTACCAAGAGCCCAAATAGTAAGAGAGCTTGCCTGTTAAATAGCCATCTGTATAAAATCTGTTTGCATGTGCCTGTACAGTATCCAGCCCTGTATTACCTCTCCTTCCTCTCCAATTCTTGCCTTTCATCTCAGGGTTTCCCCCCTTGACTCCTTCCTTCTCCGTGATGAAGAGATGTAGTCGTAGTCTGGCACAGGTAATTGCTTTTTTCCCCTTGCATGCAGTCTAATTTACTTCCTCTCTCTCTCTCTCCCATTACCCACCCAGGGTATACAACTGCCTGCATCAGCCTTGTGTTTATGAGAGGTTGTCATCCATTTCTCTGATCTTGTACCTGTTGCCCTAAAATACTTTTCTACAAGAAAAGTATCCAACATTAAAATTGTCTTGATAACCCAGTGTCGCAAATCAAACAACACACAAATGGAATAAACTACAAATTATATATTATAATTATATTATACAATGTTATCTGACACACATAACAGGCCCGAATAACTGGACAGTGTTGGTGGGGTTTAATCCTTAAAGAACAATCTCTGTTCAAAAAAGGTACTTTGTTTATCACCAAAATGTAGGCCATATGAAGAGTATAATTCAACGAGTTCCTAGAAGTCCTTCAGCAAAATGCATAGACTTCTTACCTAATAGACGTCTGCATCAACTTTAAAAACAGTCTGGGGTCAATTGTTCGCTTCATACATGGTATATATCAGTGACGCAGGGAGGCACATCCATTCTATCTTTGGAGACTATTGGTTTGTGGTTACAGCTGGGATGACAGCAAAGTGACCAGCCTACACCAAAACATTGATAGACGTGGATATTTTGAGGATTAAAATGTTTATTTCACCTCGGATAAACAAACTAGCATGCGGCTCGCGATAGTGATAACATGCGGATCATCAGCATATCTTCCAAAGCACATTGCGACCCCAGCAAGTAGGTAAAATCCTGTTTCTGTGACCCAGAAATGTACTGGGTCATAATTTAGTCTAGGTTCTTTCAATAATCGTGGCTCTGCAACTTAAAACTGAACAATAGTCTGTCGCAGCACAAGAAACGACTTTCTGACAATTGGCTACTGTTAGCCTAAGGCTATCCAGACACCAACACCACCAGCACAATAGACAGGCATACAACCTCAGAACTTCAAAGGAGCATATTTGTTCAAACTTTGATTTATGCGGTGCACAAAAATATATCTATACGGTTACTGGTAAGCTTCCAAATGAAGTGAATCACAGGAATTTAGGGAAGAAGGTCTT
The DNA here is from genome assembly GCF_949987615.1 of Pollachius pollachius. Classification (NCBI taxonomy): domain Eukaryota; kingdom Metazoa; phylum Chordata; class Actinopteri; order Gadiformes; family Gadidae; genus Pollachius; species Pollachius pollachius. The sequence goes on from NC_136935.1 coordinate 30,896,799, forward strand.
TAAATATATATAATAGTTATTATACGACATTTGATATTACTAATAATTGTATTAGTATATAATTAGAGAGGTTCCATCTTTACAGGAAAGCAAGGTAATTGAGGAATCATGTTCAGAGGACCTGAGCTGAACCGTGTGGTAAGTGTGGTGTCGTTAGATGGTGGGTCCATTAAGAAGTCACACTGGCTGGTTGGGGGTTCAGGGGAATCAATGTTAGGTCATCTGCCTTGCATGACGGACCGGACGCCCACGCGCCTCGTCCGAGCCGAGACAGATTAGCCTAGCCTGTCAGCGTTTCCTTGCCAACTGCCCTGTAGCTAAGCAACAGATGTGGGTGTGGGAGGTGATGATGATGGCTTGAGCAGGTGCAAACATGCAAGGATTTCCAAGACGCTCACAAGCGGTACAAACAAACACACACATAAACAAACACACACACATACGAACACACACTTGAACACAAACACACACACACACACACACACACACACACACACACACACACACACACACACACACACACACACACACACACAAACAAAGGTTGTTCAGAATATGATGTGTAAATGTGAAGATGATTGTACATTTAGTATGTGTACAAAGAAGACACAGATGCTCAAGATGTTCCATTTCCTAACCAAGTCAATACATAGAGTCTCCCCTTCAGTTTATATAAGCCCAAGCCCTAGCCAGGGAACTCTACAAGTTCAAATGTATTGCCTTATCTGCAGTCATAATGCTTTTCCAGTGTTTCTTCATAGATAACAGCTACATACACATCTTCAACAGTGTGTATTTTTTATTAGTTATTTCACCTTTATTTGACTCGTGCTCTTACTTACTTACTTGCTGACCCGTTTTGTCTCCTACTACATATTTCATTGTATTGTTGACCCAACCTAGATATGACTGAATTTGAACTGAACTGAAACTTTAGGTGTTTGGTTGAGGAGTGAGTGTCATGATCCGCCCCTGGTTTTCCCATTCACCTGCCTGCCACCCTGATCACTCCCAATTAACCCAACCACCTTCACCTGTGTTTCCCCTATATCAGTCCTTTCCTCCCAAACATTCCCTGCCAGGTTGTCTCTTGTGTTTCACAGTGCTTTCCCGCGATTCGAATCCTGACCTACCACCTATCCTGCCTGCTCTCTGATCCTCGCCTGTCTGACTATCCTGCCTGCTCCTGATCCTCGCCTGTCTGACTATCCTGCCTGCTCCTGATCCCCGCCTGTCTGACTATTCTGCCGGTTCCTGATCCCCGCCTGTCTGACTATCCTGCCTGCTCCTGACCCCCGCCTGTCTGACTATTCTGCCGGTTCCTGATCCCCGCCTGTCCGACTACCCTGCCTGCTCCTGATCCCCGCCTGTCTGACTATCCTGCCTGCCGATCCTGAATCCGAGTAAACGATTGACACTGTTCCACGCTCTTCGCCTGTCTGTGCACTTGGGTTCAGCCAAACGCGCACGTTACAGTGAGACTGAATGTGAGAGAAATTCTACGAGCCCTTCTGAGTGTGTGTGTGTGTTTAGGTCCCTAGTTGGAGCCAATGCATGTGTTCAGATCAACACTTGACCCCCATCGTTCCCGATTATTGCAGAAGCGGTGGTCATGGAGCAACAGATCAGACCTCAAACAAACACACACACACACACACACACACACACACACACTAGGGGTGTAACGATACACGTATTTGTACCGAACCCTGTGTGTGTGTGTACAGGCACTTCTTGGTGGTTACAGAGGTGGACTGCGGTGCGTGAATGTGGCGCACATAGCGTTAACATGGCGAATGTAAAGGCTTTTTATGCGATGCAGAATTTAAAACTTGAAGTCTGAGTTTCCCCCGGAACGTTTAGCCAAGCTGATATGCCTGACAAATTCATCCAAATCTAATGACCTGGCTCATCAGGATTTACTTTAGGTCACCCCCCCCCCCCCCCCACACACACACACACACACACACACACACACACAGTACAGTACAGCAAAAAAAAAAAAGGTAAATCAAGTTTACTGACTTACAAGTGTAGTAGTTTACTTAAGTGCTCACAATTTATTTAACAAACCTAAAATGAGTGAGAGCAGCAGCTAAAAACTCTTTCATATATTAATGACAACCAACACAAGGATTTGTGACTAACCAATTAACCAAAAGTCTTCAAGTTGGATGGATGGATGGATAGATGGATGGATTCTTTGAGAATGTCTGAGAATGACAGGCTCTGGTAACGTTCAGCCATTAACAGTCAAAGTTTCAAGAAAAAATCATATAAAGCCAAGACCTCCGCAGGTCTGCTTCTTCTCCTAAATTGCATTGACACATTACTGCCGCCAATAGTTTGGGTGTGGAATTGCATCTGTGATCGTTGAATTCTCCAGTAGTTCTTCTTGTCAATTGATTGACGGAACAGGGGCACGTCAGGGGCCAATCAGATTTCAGCAGGGGCCAGGGCCCCTGTCCTTAGAACCGCCACTGCATGTAAGCAGTGTTGTAAATAAACTGCCCTTATTTGGTGGTTTATTGTTCTTTAAGGTGCAAAGTAAACAATGTACAAAGTAATTAAGGTCCAAAGTCAAAACGGAGAAGTGATTCTGGAAATAATCTTGTTAGAGGACCAATCACAGCCCTTGCCGTCTCCATTGCGTTGACCAATAGGTCCATGGCGTTGATGGATAGTTAAAAAATATTGGATGCACGTAAGCTATGGAGAGGTTCTCCGACAGGCTCTCCGGCTACGGAGAGGGCTCTCCGTGTCTACGTACAGCACTTTAACATGTACGCATTTGAAAAGGCACCATCCAGGTGTTACTATCACCGTTGCTGTGAAAAGAGAACGAGCTGTGCAAACCAAGCTCACGACACTATTTCAACAACCCCTGTCTTGGAATTCAGAAATGCAAATGCCATAACCAAGTTTATTGGTGATTTCATTGCTGCTGATCTACGGCCATTCTCCGTTGTTGACAAACACATACTTTTTTAATTTTCCTCTTAACTATGAACTGTACCGTCCTGTACCGTACCGTGACTTCAAAACCGAGGTACGATCCGAACCATGACTTTTGTGTACCGTTACACCCCTACCACACACACTCGCACGCACGCACGCACGCACGCACACACACACACATATATAAAAACACCATAACCAGAACATTTGAAAATCACCAGGAAAAATAGACAGCAAAACATTTAAACTTACGCACACACTGTGTGAAATGAAGGCCGACCCTCCCGTGTGAACACACACACACATTTTTTTGTCACAGCATATACACAAAAGTCAAAGTCCCTGTCAAACACACAGTCTGTGTTTCACAAATGTATGTGGCGTGCACAAAGGAGGTGATGGAGCAGCCATGTAGTGGAGCCAGAGGGCACCGGGGGGTCAGCCCGGAGACAAAGACACAGCACCACCACCTTTACTCAGAGACCCTCCCACGTACACCGGGGTGAGGCCCTCCCATTAAGGGTACGCCACAGCCCGCTATAAAGCAGGCCTTTACTGAGGCTCCGCAGACACAGGCCCCGGGGTGAGGAGGGAGGGCTGGGGGGGAGTAATGATGATGGGGGAGGGGGTACATTTATTTAGAAAGCTGTCTTTGAGTTGCTCTTTTTTTTTAAGAGGAGCCCTTCGTTGAACCCCCCCCCCCCCCCCCCCCACATACACATACACACACAAACAGACACACACACACACAGACACACACACACACACAGACACACACACACACAAACACACACACGCGCGCGCAATCTTATACCTTTCATACAGACACAGACCCACAGACCCACAGAACCACAGACCCATAGACACACACACACAGAAACACACAGACACATTTGGCCCATTCATTCTACAGATTTATGATCTCTTATAGTGGGGAGAAGAAACTGAGGATAGGCGGGCCCCAGTTAGAGAGAGATAAAGGGAGAGAGAGAGATAGAGAGAGCACGAGAGAGTGGGAGAGAGACAGAGGGAGAGAAAGAGAAAAGGCGGGGGTTTTCGCAAGAAATCTCTTAAAAGGCCAATGAAAACGGGAGTTTGAACCGATGAGGGAATAGAAGAAAGAGAGAGAGGGAGGGAGGGGGGTGTTCACAGTGGGTGGGGCTGGGGCTGTCACAAATATTTCCAAGGTTGCCATCTGGGATAGGCTCGGACCCTTCAAACTGTCACTCACAACCCCCTTACACACACATACACAAGCGAACACACACACACTCACGCGCACACACACATACACACACACACCTCACTACCGACCACACTTAGCTGCCAAGAATCGGCTGGGGTGTACAGTACAGCACATATTGGGTGCCTGGTCCGGCAGGTCCCCGGCCTGTGATTGGCTGGTCAGGGCATCTATGAAATGGCTGCAGTAAGCCAATCAGCCACAGAGCTTCATGCTGATCCATAATGGCTCCATTGAAGCGGCCTCTGTTTCATAATCCCATTGCTATAATCCCCCGGGGTCAGGGAGCAGGCAGCAGTTAGCCTTCCCTCTGCAGACTGACAGCCCTCTCCTTTTAAGGCCGGGAGGAAGTGGAAATTAGGGCCAGAGCAGGAAGGATGCTTGCAGTAAAGGCAGACCCACGTTTGACGGAGTTGTGTACTTTCAAGTACTTCCAAACGCGCATGCATGGACGCACAAACACATTCAAAAACACACGCACAAACACACACACACACACACACACACACACACACACACACACACACACACACACACACACACACACACACCCACACACAGGGGTTCATGAAGGTATGATCGTTTATTTGTCAGGTTTCAGATTTAAAGAGCTATAACAATGGCCAGGGTAATGGTAGCGCACCACTTCTGTTGTAGTGTGTTGCTCAAAATTAATCATTACTAATTAGAGAACTAACAATAGAAATCTTTCAGCAAAGGCAGTTCAAGGGGCTAACATATATAGTTGTTTTTCTTCAACGTAACCATAGCCACTAGTTAGAGCTGTGCATGCACTTGAGACTCATTCCATTTATTTTTATCTGTAGTCAGTCTTTGGATCAAATGTGTTGAATTCCACAGAAAAGTACCATTAACAACAAAATAGATTTTTGTTGGATTCAAGGCCTTTTCAGGCCCTCCAGTATGAAAGGTAAAAATTGAAGCCATTTTCAGTGCGGCTGTGACATTGCGAATTGTGTTGTGTTGTTGTAATAATGTTAGGTCTAACCAGGCCCAAGCAGTGGGCCACCCGACAAACTGGAGAGTATCTGCATGGCTGATGTGGTTTCTAGTGCAAACTCTATGCATATTATAAGGTAACTGCCTCTCCAAATTGCTAAATAATACAGCACAGCAAATAAACACTCCCACCATCCAGTGACAATTGACATGCAAACGCAAACAAAAACACACACACACACTCTCACACACACACACACACACACACACACACACACACACACACACACACACACACACTTTCCCTGACGCGTCAGTATCAAGACAAGAGCCAATAAATACTGGCAAAAAGGGAATGCGGAAACAGCAGACACAAACAAATCAAATAAAACACAAGTAGAAGTAAAATCTGACATAAACACAGCACACAATATACAGTTATAGCATATTTACATTTGTCTTGTGTGTTTTTGGATGGTGGTGGTGTTGTTTTTGTCTATGATGTTGGTTTCTTCCAGTCAAAAATGACGACCTCAGCACTGTGGGTGGGTCTATATGCTAGAAGGCTGTGCTACAGGGGCCTTGGCAGTGGCAGTGCCCTGTAAGACGAGCCAGGGGAGACGGGTGAGGAACAGAGCTCGGGTGGAACGCTAAGCACACTGTGTCTCTAACCTTGGGACAACTGCTGAGCCCAGCCATAACCGGGTCGTCATGCCAACAGCAAAACAAGGCGTCCTCCTCGCTTTACTTTAGCTTTGTTTTTCAGCCCAGAGGTGAAACCGTATAGCAAGCACTGGTGATGATGTACAGATTGTGTTGGGTGAAAAAAAGTCCACAAAAGATATGATCTTATGAGCCTCTCATGAATGACTATGCCTTCCAAAGCGACCTCTAATGAAACAATATGCATGGAACTCATTTCATGAGTAAAAAGAAAAAAGTAATATATTTTATTACCAATATTACCAATATCCCTCACAAACACCTTCCGGCTGGTGATCCAAAGTAATCTCAATACTGTGTTCACGCAAATGCACCCAGTGTTCATTTCTTCCCACACTGTTGTGCCTGACAGCCCGTTTATAGAGCAGTACTTTTTGTACTCAATTGAATTGTTAAATCCAGCACATTAAGTGAGAAGAAAACCAAGAGTCTGGGGCGGGGGGGGCGGAAGGAGAGAGAGTGAGTTTGGCTTTCTGCTGAAAGAGGTTTTTGTTAGGTTCAAGCAACAACTTTTCAGGCCCTCCAGTATGAAAGCACAATGGAGGCAGGTAAAATCTCTTTTGTGTCAGGTAAAAACGGTGGCCATATTCAGTGCGGCCGCAACGTTGCGAATAAAGTTGTGTCCTTGTAATACTGTTACGTTTAACCAGGCCCAAGCAGTGGGCCACCGAGCAAATGTTGTGATGACAAGAATAGATTTCACGTCCAAAGATAGTCTTTCTATAAATCCAGAATGAGTGGAGGTGAAATTCATTCATCTACCAGATGTACAAAGATTAGAATACAACAGCAACTAATGAATTGATTGAGTGCTTGTTTTACAACTACATCCAACATCCATCGCTCAATATTCATCGGATCATTAGCTTTTTTAATTTATTTTCTTCAACTGTTAAGAACATAATAAATACTATACAATTTGCTCCGAAAAAATCAGACCAACACCAGGGCCAGCACAACACGATGACCCCTTTTGGAAAAAAACCTGAGTGAGGGAGGTCAATTTCAAATGGGTGTGATCAACCTAACCCCATGACGAACATCTGAGTACACCATTTGCAAATACCATGTTAATTCTAACATGCTAACACGATAATGTGCGAGCACACTTTGTTACTATCATGCCAACTATTGTGAATCATCTTGAATATATTTTTGCCCATTGGGTTGAAAAGTTAATCGGTTGTTCCTTGACCAATGACCAACCATTTCTATCAATCTTAGGCAAATCTGGGCATTCCTATCTAAGATATTCGCTTTGTTTGTCATCAAGCAGACATACAAATGTAAAACTCTGAAGCAGATATGGCAGAGATGGCACTGACACAGCGACGCATGCAAGAAGAAGTGCTAGTCTACTGCCAGGTGAGTGAGCAGTCTGGAGGGAAAGTGACTGGAGGCCTGTGGCACTCCAGAGCCGCCAGTGTGGAGTATATATTGTGTGTGCTAGCCTGCAAGTGCTGGGGCCAGGCTGACCCAGGGAACATCTGTGTCGGTGGTTGTCAGCTTTGCATTTGCAGCTAGCTGTCAGCGCGCCATCTGTCTCTATAAAGAGCAAATTGTTCCTTGAGCGGCAGCGAGCAGAAGAAGAATGAAAGAGCTGGCAGTGTTGCACGCATCATGAGGAACATTCCTTAATGGGCAGCTCTGCGTCAGGGAACCACGCATAAATGAACACAATGTGCATACACACGTACAAACACATGCATACACATATACACACAAGAATGCAGACAAACACGCACACACACGAATATACGTAAAAACATCCACACGCAGATTGCTAAAAACATATGTCTATGGTATGTTATGTGCTATGAAGCACATCTGAAAGCCAGGACTTACTTAGGCCAGGATTTTATTTACCTAATTATTTTCTGCTGGAGAAATTTCAATAAGAGATTACTAATATTTTTTTAGTAATCTCTCTTTTATTGAGTTAATCATTTCCAAGCAATGTTAGTGTTGTTGGTGGTGACTCTGCATGTCTTTCATGAAATCCAACATGGATGGATACGTAGCAGAGAGTGAATGAGAGAAAGAGTGAGACTAAAAGACAGGTTATGAAGGATGGAAGAACACACAAACGCACACACACACACATGCGCACGCTCTTCCCCCTGAAAAACAGGCACACACTAATTCACCAAATGTCCCTGGCAGCCATCATGTCACTCTGCCTCCCCTTGGGCCCTCAGCTCTTACAGAACACTGTCCCTTTCCAATGGTGAAAGGATGGACATATGTACAAGAAGACACAAGAGAATAGACCACCTACCACACACAGTATGCTACCAGACACTGCAAAAAAAAGCACACACAGCGTGCTAGCAGAGTGGGCCATTCAACCACCCAAAGAGATTGTTTGATTTCAAGTCACTGTTGTGTGTCTGCAAGCATGAGCCAATTACGGGTAAACTGACAAATCAAATCCCCCTTTCGTATCCCTTTGTGTGCTCTGACACATTGACAGGCAGGAGGGCTATTTTTACCTCCACATTAAAAACTGTTTTCACAGATCGCTGACTGGAACTCTGCCTTTCATTAAGGAAATCTATTTACGAAGGGGGGGGGGGGCTTGGTGGGCCGAGGAGTGTGTGGGGGGTGATAAGGGCTGATTAAAACACTCAGTGAGCACAGTCTGAGGCGCAGTGTGGAGCCTGGATATCATTCTGATATTATCTTCTGACAAATGATGTAATTTCAACAGGAAACGAAATAACAAAAATAGACCAGCGGGTGTAATCTGTGATTTTAGGAGCAATCCCAACATGAGATCCACAGACAGTCGCAGCACACACTTCCTTGCAATTGACGGTTGTTACTTGCCATAAAAACCATTGCAATTGACACCTGGTACAGAATCTGCAGTTGTGGAGTATGGTTAATTAGATTGCCTTATCATTCCGTTTTAAAATAATACAGATGATGTAATCCCAATCAGTGATGTAAAGGAAGTCAGAACATGACACCCCAGAGCCTCTGGATGTGTCAACAGCAATTATATTGGAAGTGGGTAGGGGGTACAGAATATTACCTTCCTTCCATCCTTCCCAACCTCCTAACTCCTTCCCTTCCTCCTACACCCTTCCTTCTTTGCTTCCTTCCCTTTCTCTTTCTTGCTCCATCCCATTTTTCTTTCCTTGCTCCCTCCAAATCTTCTTTCCCTACCTCCTTCCTTTCTTCCTATATCTCTGCCCTCAGCCCGCTAATGATGTCATTGCACACCACATCAGGCCCCACGAGCGTGACCAGGGCTGCAGATGACGGGGTGAGACAGGGACACGACACAGCTGAACACACAGCCAAACACAAGGGGCTTCCCTCACTGGGACCCCCCCCCCAGAGACAGGTAACTTTAGGAAGTTCCCGGTTAGCCCAATTAACGCCAATCGAGCTGGGCTGTTTCATCATAGGCTGATTAGGAGGATGTTAACGGAGCATTCACCGCTGGATTGTTTTATTCATCACCCTGCCTCCTGCAATGAGATCATGAGAGCCATTACAGCGTTAAAGTAGTCTACTTGTGTCCTAACATTATATGCATCTTTGACATTGACCACAATCAGTACAATTTGGTTAATCTAAGAAGCCAGCAATCCAGCTGAATTTTGTAACTACGTAATTCACAAATCACAAATATAAGGAATTATAGGTTTGTTTGCGTGTGTGTGTGTGTGTGTGTGTGTGTGTGTGTGTGTGTGTGTGTGTGTGCGTGTGCGTGTGCGTGCGTGTGTGTTTGGTGCCATGTGGAAGCGCTTAAACGCTAAGTCCCCTGTGGGCACGTGGCTGGCACATTTGAGACAGGCCACTAGGAACATGAGTGGATTCGACACTTTGCGCTATGTCAACACGACGAGGACAGTATGGACACCAACACTCACACAGCCACACAAGCGATCTAATATGTCACTCTGCTACAGAAAGGACTACAGAAAGGAGGCTATGCCCTCTGACTGGAGGTCATCAGGTGAGAAAGAGGTCTGGTCAAGGGGGCTGCGACAGACAGTTTCCATTTTCTCAAAGCAGAAGATGAGAGTGGATACGATCACGAACAGTGATCGTAAGTGACATTCAGCTCCCGGCGGGTGTTATCCACACCAAACACAAGGAAACAGAAACCCAACAAAGAAAATGTGCCCTGTTTATAAAACTGGTATAAACTCCATGACAGAAGGGATTTACAACGCCATTAGCGCAAAGCTTCACCGTTAAATCTCTCAGGGCTGGCTTCAAAAAAACGCATGCATAACAAACTTGTTTAGTATTTGTGAAATGTGCATAATGCGATTTATCAACCCAAATCCTGAACATGCAGTGTGGTTCCTACCTAAATCCTCTCAAACTCAACATGTAGGAGCTAAAAATATTAGCATGTGGTGGAGCAGTGAGTGTTTCTGGGTGACTATGTACAACCATTGCGTGTCGTTGAACAAATTGCCTGCTGTATTAAACAGCAATCAATTTGCAAATGAGGTGCATATGTCACACGTATAACTAAAGCAAGCTAGAGAAATTTGTGTGTCTGTGCATGCAGGAGTTGTACATACATACATCGTCAGAAAGACAGATACAAGATGAGAATGGGTAAGAGAGAAACAGAGGGAGGGAACACGAGACCAAGACAGAGACAGACCCAGACCCAGAGACAGAGACAGAGACAGAGACAGAGACAGAGACAGACTAAAAGGGTTAAAGAGAGAGCTAAGCCTAAGAAGAGAGTGATAATGATAGAAACGGCAGCTCGCCCTCCAGCCCCGCTTGATTCATCCTCTGCTGTGAGTCACCTCGGTCTCCCAGGGCAGCTCCCAGGCACAAGCCCCAGGACTAAAAACACCTGGAGGTGCACTACGGCTCACTTCCTGTGTGTGCTTGGGGTCACGCCCCTTGTGCACAGGAGACAAGCACTTACCCCGCAACAAAATCCCCCCCAGAGACGGGGGGCGCTGGAGCGAAAGAAGAGACTTTGAAAAAAATAAGTGAAATGTAGCAGTGGAATTACAAGGTTTATTCTGGTGCACACAGACACATAAGTGAGTGCAAGCACACATACACACAGGCACTATACACAAACAAACGCAAACACACAAATTCAAACATTCTCTTTATCTGTCACATTTGAGAGGAAAACGTACACTACTGTTGGAGGAGTTTGGGAGAGATGAGCATTAAATGGTCTGTATGGTGAGACGATATGATTACAACAGCCTGGACTGAGAGTGGTGGGCGGTAGAGGTGAGTCCTGCTGAGTTCACATCGCTTTTGGGACAAGGATAATCGGCTCTGAACACACTAAGGGTGGAGTGTCATCATAGATTAAATGGAGAGGATATGTCATATGTAATCACACAACTGTATTAAGGCGCAGTAAACTGGACTAAGGTGCAGTGAATGCAAAAATCTATGTTCCCCGACAAAACAAAAGGTTATGCACGGACACTACAAGCTCATAATCATCATGGGGCAGATCAGAGATTCATAAAAACAAGCCACGGAGGAAGTCTGCTGAAGTAAGATATGCTGCTGGACTGGATCCGTTGAAGGAGAGAAGAAAGCAAACCAGTAACCCTTCTCCCCATTGTCTGTTAAAGAGTAATATTTAACTTCCTATTGTGCAAGTGCTTCTAATCCCTCTACAAACACACCGCCGGTTGAAACAAACAGCAGCCGGGGCCAAGAGCAATCTGTCACCGATCAGTATCGATCTCTGTGTCCCTGGGGGCATTAACATGGGTCCCTAGACTGGTTTGAACCTCCTCCCGACACACACTGCCTACCCTCCCCCCCCCCACCCCTCCAACCTCAGACAGGCCTGTGGTGTCCCTAGAGGTCAGCCGCCTTGACAAATGCACCAGGTTATTGTCCGCAGGATGGACAGCGAATTGGAGAGCTGAAGAACATGTGAAAGAGAAAGAGTGAAAGGACATTTGAAGACGGAAGACCGTTCAGCGACCTCACCATTTGGGGGACCTTGCTCCCTCCTCTACCCCCTCCTCTATTCTTTTCCCTGCGTTTGAACACCACTCGAGGAAACGTAAAGCACCGCCGCGAAATAGAGACAGCTGATTGAGGAGAGCCACTTAATGCTGGACCACAAAACAGCCAGCACCCCCCACACACACACACACTCCAAACCGGATTGGATTTCCCATAATCCCGTGGGACCGCGATCCCGCCTCAAAGAGTGACCCTGACACGAGCCTATGACTCAGAGAGAGAGAGAGAGAGAGAGAGAGAGAGAGAGAGAGAGAGAGAGAGAGAGAGAGAGAGAGAGAGTGAGTGTTTGGGGCCCCAAACCAGGCAGGTGCTAATCTTTGTGTGTGTGTGTGTGTGTGTGTGTGTGTGTGTGTGTGTGTGTGTGTGTGTGTGTGTGTGTGTGTATGTGTGTGTGTGTGTGTGTGTGTGTGTGTGTGTGTGTGTGTGTGTGTGTGTGTGTGTGTGGTAAAAGGGGGTCCGTTTGCCGTCTGTCAGCCCAGCCTGCTGTTTGCCTGATCGCCCGGTCCACGTCCTCATCCCCTGTGGTCTCTGGCATGCGTGTGTGCGTGTACGTGTGCACGTGTGCATGTTTGAGGGGAAAACAGTGCTATCCCTGATGCACTAATGTATCCAGGATAAGGTATCGCTCTAATTGCATTAGTGCAGCGGGGTCAGTGTGTGTGTGTGTGGGTGTGTTGGTTACGCATCCACAACCTCCCGCTGTTCGAACCTCCCTAAGGACTGCACTCATAGTTGGGAGGACTGGTGTGTGTGCTGTGTGTGTGTGTGCTGTGTGTGTGTGCTGTGTGTGTGTGTGTGTGTGTGTGCTGTGTGTGTGTGTGTGTGTGTGTGTGTGTGTGTGTGTGTGTGTGTGTGTGTGTGTGTGTATTGGTTTGTCAAAGCCGCAGCTGGGTATCCCAGTAACTTAAGCAAAGGAACAGCAAGTCTTTTTCACTAGAAACAGCATGTGTTTCAGCTAAAGCCTTCTGCAAAAGGTCTCTTGTGTATGTGGACTTAATGTCTTCTGTATACATAAATCATGAAAACATCTTGCCGAATCAACTTTATTTTCATTTATCTGAATGTACATTTCGCAACTGACAGGCACACATTCACACACGCGAACACACACACACACACACACACACACACACACACACACACACACACACACACGAGATCAGAAATGTCACTCAACATGTGCGACCATGCACATCAACCACAAACACGCACAGTGAAACACCGACTATAGACCAGACAGTTCCCGATGGAGATGCGCATGCATGCAAGCAATTAAATGATGACAGAGTAACAGACGGTAACACGGAGACGCCTACCTTGTCAAACAGAGACTTCCATTGCTGAGAGGAAAAGAAAGGAGAGAGGGGAAAAAGAGAAAACGCTATTGAAGATGTGTGCGACAGAACGGCCGACAAGGTAAACGTAGTAACAGTAACAGGTGTCACAGAAAGTCTAGAGGCAACACCTGCATCCAGAGGGGCGTCATTCTGAGGGGCAAGCAAACTAGGCTGGTAGTATGGTAGTCTGACCGTTGTGGTCATATAGAGTACCATCCCCACCTATGCATAATCTAATGGTAAAAGTTGAAACAAGCATAAGATGCAATAAATGTATTGTCATTCTTAAAACGTGCAGAGAAGTTAGTTTTACTGTATAGCGTGATCACAAGATTGTAATAGTTAAGTGGACGGAGAAACATGTCTAAAATGTGCACGTGAGAAAAGGCTAGTCCGAGACTTACGTCCTCTGGCGCGACGGGAAGGACGTCGGCGCTCTCCAACACCTCGATCGCGTCCCCCTCAGCGTTGGCTGCGACCGCCGGGGAGCAGTTGACCGGCGGCAGCTCCCGGCCTCCGCCACTCATCCTCGCGCTGTTCTTTCCAATGACTCGCGCGGAGCAACGACTATAAGATCCTATATCATCAACACGCGTTGTCCCATTATTGACACCGAGACTTCCTTAGGATAACTCACGTACTTGGTGCAGGCTTCTTCTACGCGACTTAGAAGTATCCGTGGGAGCCCCCAAAAGACTGGCTTCATACTAACTAAAAAGGACCCCTACTTAATTTCCATTCTCATTGGGATGAATCCATGGCAAAGTAGACTACCCTGAGTGACAGCATATAGACATGCGCCGTCCACTCTGCTTGCAGTTCCTCCACAAAATTTCACCAGGCGAGGCGAAAAGTTACGTCCCAAGTTGCGGACTCCGCGCAGCCGTCACGTTGTACACCTTGGGAATGAAGTCCGCTGGTGTTGTAAGTCAGTCACGGCACCGCTTCCCGCTGTGTTCCTCCCCACGGACGAGGCCAATGGAGGTCGCCAATGCTTGGAAATGGACCAGTCCTGCCCGGCTATCGGAACACACAACCGATATCTCGTGCCGTGCGTTGCGTGCGGGAACCCACGTTTCAAAAGAAGAGTCTCACATACGTAGAGCGGCGGCCGGCGAAACGCCCGAGCTTTTATAGCCTCCCCCAGAGAAATAATGACATCACGGCGAGAGTGAACCCCTGTACGTCACCATAAACTAACGACGCCACCGACAACTACGAATGCACGCAGCGCAGATAGGCACTAGACTAGACCAGACGACGGATGAAAGAACCCCCCGGTCCTATTATTGTGCAAAAAAGCACGCGAATGTAGATGCAACGAGACTATTGGCTGTGTGCTGCTCGCGCTCACTGTCTGGAGCGAGCCCCGCGAAAACTCCGGCAAGTGCCAATTTTTGGTGCGTCATGCTACCTGGCGATTGTTGTGTTTTTTTTCTTCCCAGGTCGTCTGTCTGCCGGCGGTGCAGCGCGGGCCGGATGCCCGGTGTATCGCTGCCTCGCCGTCTGAGGGAAGCCTCTGGGAAGACGCACGGGGCTGACTCCGAGCTGCTGTGGGAAGCCTCTGGCTGACTCCACCGAGCTGGTGCTGCTCTAGGGAGTCCTAAACGGGCAGCGTTCCACCGCTGCCCGCCTATATAGGTTGTTGCTCGTCGAGGGAGCGAAGCACAGCAGAACGAGGGACACGCACATTGTACCCCGTGTCCCTCTACCAGCATGACAAGAGTCATCACTGTCGGCATTACATGTAGTACGTCTCGCTCCATCCAGCGTTGCTTGAAATGTTTTCTTGAAATGTAGGCCTCAAGTGTTTCAACATCAGTGACCGACCATTTCATACTTGGAATGCTGTCCTAATTGATATGGTATTCGTTCATTTTCCAATATTTATGACGATGAAATAAGAAGGTGGAAATGATAGATAAATAAATAATAGACTATTAAAAATGATATATTAACAGTTTTTCGAATCCTCGATTCATTTAGTATATTATATATTTTGAAATATTTAATAGGCAAGAAATATACCCTGAAACAAGTTAATCCATTAACCATCATATCTGCTCCAGTGAGTTAGATGAGGTTCGATAAAGAGTTGGGTGAGTAGCCTACACAACTTATCTTAGTGCTTCTAAAGACAAACAGACATTGATCATGGATGTATGGCATAGGGTCACGTGTAGTATAGTAGTCATTGTAGGCTAGTAATCTGTAGTAATGGTACAAAACTGTGGGAGGCTTTCTATTTCGTAGACCTACAGTCAAAGGCCTATAACTGGTATAGGCAACCCAACAATTAAAATAAGAGCAAGTGGTACGTTGTTCATATGAAGGACAAAAGAGTAGGAAGAAGGAGGTGGAGAAGGAGAGAGAGTGGGTGAGTGGGAAAGAGAGAGACAGAAGAAGGTGACAAATGAAGGCGAAGATGTATGACTATTTTTGTAGTCTTGAAATGTGCCCTGTTGTTTCTATCTCCAAAAAAAGGGTATTCATGACACTATCAATTTCCATTGCAATGAGTGGAATTCCCCTGTGAAGGTCCCTCTTAAAATCATATCTCACTCCATGACCTATACATTGCAGGCTGTTTTGTTGGAACATTGGAATTTTCCTTTCCAGAGTGAAAGGCTGTAAAAACCATCCCCTTCTGGGCTCTTCTGAGACAATCAGCCCCATAATGGTCGTGTCCTCCTCCGCCGGCACTCCCGCTCTTTAAAGTCCTCACGGTACATCAAACACACCTAAATGGCGGAGTGAGAGACGCCCTGCTGCAGGTACGCAGGGCGTCGCCAACGACGACGCAGTGGCAGGAGAGATACACGTCTTTCTGTGGCTTCTCATCAGTCTCCTGGTTCACACTCCCTCCTCAGCTATGCACCAGCATTGCCATGGAAACAATATGGTGGAGGAATATATTGAACCTTAGGGGTCCCCCTGACTCCTACTCAGGCGCTATGGCTCGAGGTGTTCCCAACGCTGATTGTTTAACACTTTGATATTTCTCCAACATATAGTTTACTGTTAATCTGATCCTAGTGTGGTTGAATCAGTCGATACTGGACTGTATTAACAAAGGCACAAAAATGTTCTCATATGCAGCTGGTAATGCTTGGAAATAGCATTCTGTCCATCACTCTACCCTGCCTACAAATCTAGTTTGTAAGTGAGTCAATGCATTACTTTGGCTTAACATATTATTTCATTTCATAAGATAATCTAATAGTTTATTATTATCTTTATGTATTTTCTATCCAGTTCAGCCATGAGCAAGATCAAATCAAGTAGTAAAATAAACCAAAGATAATGCTTTATCTGTAATGTGGAGAAGGGTGATGTCACTGTGTGTGTGTGTGTGTGTGGGGGGGGAGCAGCAACGTGGATCGCAGCCTGAGCGCTGCAGTTCCATTAGAAGCAGTTAATTGAGCAGAAAAGGAGTTTTTCACAAGTCTCTGCTTTCACAAGTCAAGTCAAATCTGCATAGGTTGTGTCACCTAGACCCTGGAGAGAGAGAGAGAGAGAGAGAGAGAGAGAGAGAGAGAGAGAGAGAGAGAGAGAGAGAGAGAGAGAGAGAGAGAGAGAGAGAGAGAGAGAGAGAGAGAGAGAGAGAGAGAGAGATTTTAGAACAGACATCATAGATCGGTGAAATTAAAGACTTTTGTAATTTGCAGCAGTGGTAAAAGAAGAGTTCGTCGTATATGCTGCAGTTAACTATACGGTGTATGTGTGAAGCTTGTGTCAGTACAGTGTACACATTAGAAAGATTAGAGAAGAAAAATAATTACGGCTTACTTTAAACCTGTTAAATTTGTGGAGTCACCAGTGTTGAATGTCAATGAAAGCTGCCAAACTAAAATGTTATGTGCATGTGATAATTGACTGAGGAGGAGGTTGGGAAAAGAGGGAATAAGTTGAGAAAAGAGAAAGAAAGAACGAGGGACAGAAACTGATTGTAGACAGGAAGTAGGCCAAAGACAACTATCCTATAGTAGGATAGAGTGGGATACAGAAAGAGCATAGGATAGGGCTGTTCAGGGAGGTAAAGCATGAGTGTTGGAGAAGTTTGCCAAAGAGTAAATTAATGTCAAAAGAGAAACACGACAAAAAGTGTTAACTCGTTACATATTCAGAAACAGGTGGTTGCGAAGAGAACGCTATTTTTAAGAACCTGCTTTTCATGGGCTTTATTATTGTTATGCTGAAGTCATCGTTTATACCCACACACCAACACCCCTCCCTCTGTCGAATTAATTGATTTTCCCAATTAAAGGATAGCAAAACCTCGACACCATTTCTGCATCGATTTTCATTACACAACGACGCTTACTGGCTCACATGGTCACTATGTCTGAAAATGCGTTGATGTGGCACACCTTTCACCTTATTGAAGCTGAATTGTCTCATTAGAAAGATACCATGACTCAAGTTTTGGCACGTTTAATCCATGCATGAAATATTGTAGAAAATAAACTAAATGAACGTAGGAAATACTGTAGAAAATAAATAGTAATTGCGAAGTAACTGATGAGCTGTCTCCCTACCGCCCCTTTCCCGATTCTCAGCTAATCTTTCATAATTGTGTGTGTGGCGCCCTCTTGTGGATATATTGGGATTACTGAAGGGTTCAACCGTGTTCAACCCTTGCACCGCATTGACTGATATAGGCCTTAAATGGCCATTTCAGTCTTTACTATTACACCACTCTGCTAAAGGCCTATACAGTTCATATGTAAATATACATATATACAGGTCTATATGTAAATATAAAAAATATTTTAGTAATCTCAAACCAGGAATGGTTGAATAAGCCAAATTGACCCTTAAAATGACGACACAGTAGAATATCGGGATGCATTGTGAATATTTTATGCAAAATGTCCACACTAAATAACTGCAATATTCCTAAAGAAGCCAACAGCATATTTTTAAGAGTTCATATTCTACATGTTACAGATGACTAGCAAAGAAACAATACTGGGAAGTAGTTTCGGACAGAAATAAAGACACACACACACACACACACACACACACACACACACACACACACACACACACACACACACACACACACACACACACACACACACACACACACACACACACACACACACACACACACAGATAAGGATGGAAGCAGCAGCCTATCTAAGGTGATGCCATTATATTAAATATACAATGGCATATTTCTTATTCAATACAATTCAACAAGGAGGGAGTAAGAGGAAATCTAAGTATAAAACGGGAGGCTCAGTTATACACGATGCATATGTAAACAAAATAACTATCCATTCTATGTGCAAAGAGGAATACAAATCCTTACGTGATTGGACCACCATTCTGGCTCAGTTATTAAATATGAGTTTAAAACTTTCTATATGAATTAGCCTACATCAAATACTGCCTCTGCTCCAAATCCCCAACAACATTGTGCCAACACCCAACAGCTAACAGAATAGTC
Source organism: Pollachius pollachius (assembly GCF_949987615.1). Lineage (NCBI taxonomy): Eukaryota > Metazoa > Chordata > Actinopteri > Gadiformes > Gadidae > Pollachius > Pollachius pollachius. Next base: position 30,915,472 of record NC_136935.1, read on the forward strand.
GAAGCTGGTCTTATCATGGAAGATGCATTATTATCTGTGCTTGTGGAGTAGAACTTCTGAATATATTAAATCAGAACTTTCTAAATTGGAATATTAGAACACGCAGTTTTCTGTGGCGTAACATTTGAGGGCAGAGGAGCGCAGCGTTTGAGAAATTAGGCCCTCGCGAGGACAGCCAGTTCCCAGAGACCAGTGCAACCTTAGAACTCGCTCATCTAGGGGACTTCAAGCTTCAGTCAGGATGCTTTTCATATACACTCCCGAGTCTCATACATCCTGCCGTTCTCCCTTTCATCCAAGATTATTTTCTAGCACATATTCTATAACGCATATTCTATATCATTATTTACATATTTTCTCTCTAGAAAACACTATTCTACTGAAGTTGCTAATGTTACTGCATACAGTTTCAAAACATTAACCTGTCGCCAACACTCACCCGCAGCCAACCCACTTCGGCTCAAGATATCCTCACGCTTTCCATAGAAATATAAATAGATCTATACCTTGAGCAAAAAATAATACTTTGCTGATCGAGAAAGCCACATTATCCAACCAGCATGAGCCAGCATGATGCAAAATTAAACCATTTGAACACAGGAAAATTGAACACACAATAAGGGCAGGCTTCTATCAAAACAAAACATTTTGTGGATTTTGCCCAAAAGTCAAAGTCAAATCCTGCGATAAATTCTTGTCCTCTTTTTAAATTGCGCGCTGGCCAGTGATTGGCGTGGAGTCACCGTGGTTTCAGCAGTACTCTGTACATGGCGAAACCCAGCACGGCAAACATGGCTGCGCCAACACTTGCCCGCAGCCAGAAGGTGGAGCTCTTCAGGTCCGCCTGGCTCACGTGCCTGCAGGATGGAGAGAGGAGAACACATGGACAGAGACAAGGATTGAGGAACCGATGTCGAGATAGAGGTGGGCGGGTATAGGAACGTGACATGGAGATGAAGGAGGCAAGAGTTTGGAGCAGCACAAAAATCAATAGAATGAAAATTGATGTGAAACGATTGGGTGGGGAAGTAAATGCCATACAGAGAGAAAGACACCGCATGAAACAAACCATCTGGAGAGTTCAACATGACAAGAAGATGAGGGACACATGATGGGCATGACAATGAAGATGATGCTGTCAAGGCACAGGGACACAAACAAAAGTGGAGAGCAAAGAACAATTTTGAATAAAGTGTGAAAAACATGTAAGGCAACAAAAATATATCAAAATAAAGGTTAAATGACCGGACGGCCATCGACGGAAACCTGTTGTACAAATTCATCATAAACGTTAAAAACATAGGCAAAAAGTGGGAAGAACAAATGAGCAAACATTCATTCGTTGATTAAAAAATATACATAAAAACAAAAGGACTGTAAACAATCAAATGACGAGTTAAAATGAAGGGTGAATATGGAGGGCAAGTGATGGGTGAGAGAGCACCAGAAAGACAGGTAACGCAGCTAGAACGAGAGAGAGAGAGAGAGAGAGAGAGAGAGAGAGAGAGAGAGAGAGAGAGAGAGAGAGAGAGAGAGAGAGAGAGAGAGAGAGAGAGAGAGAGAGAGAGAGAGAGAGAGAGAGAGAGAGAGAGAGAGAGAGAGAGAGAGAGAGAGAGAGAGAGAGAGAGGACCTGCTGAGCACGGCGGCGTAGAGCTTGGTCCGGACCGTCTGCAGCAGCTCAGAGTTGAGGAGGTTCTGGCACAGGCAGAAGGTGCACCTGTTGCACGTGCACATGCAGCGCAGCCGGGCGTGACTGTGGAGGGCGCCAGACAGTGAGCACACCACAGAATGCAGAGGGGGAAGAAACAAAACACACACACACACACACACACACACATAGTGTGGTTAAAGGAGACACCAAAACCACAACACCCCAGAGGATGAAGAGGAAGAAGTAAGAAAGTAATGGTTAAGAGCACAGGTCAGCCACTGGAAGTTCAGCACCAGCACTTCCACAAAGTTACCGGCAAGATCACAACAAGAGTTCATTGATTCACTCAAGGCACTATGTACTATTTAGCAGACGCCATTATCCAAAATAACCCTTTTTTAGCTATGTGTTATTAATGTGCAGATAGGGGTCAATCATCTTGCTCAGGGACACCCGATTGTAGACTGGACAATGGGGTTCAAACTCAGAACCTTTTGGCTGGGAGTCACACAAACACACTAGGCCAGTATTTATCAACCTGTGATACGGGTACCACTAGTGGTATGCAATGGTACTGCAGGGGGCATGTCGGATTGTTTTCTGATGTTTTCTGAAGACACTTTTGCAATTACAAAATATAGGTACTTTTTTTTGATAATTTAAAATTAATAAATTAAAAATGATATATATATATAAAAAAAAAAAAAAGCTTTTTGCATTTCATCATATAATTTCAATTGTAATGTTTTCTGTGGAAATTGTATTAAATTGAGTTAGCTAAATAATACACTGGTAACTGCTTTTGCGTGTGAGTGTGCGTTTCCGTGCGTGTGATTAGCTGACTAGAACGGGGATTATGGCCGAACATGGTTTCAGCCTCAACTTTGAATGCGTACGTGTGCATATGCTTATGTAGGGCTGACTGCTTCACTGTAAGAAGATCAGGGAGGAGCTCTCGGAGGGCTCAACAGCGCAGACAGATCAGAGCTCTGGCAGCCTTTACTAGACCATGTCTGACAGCGCCATGGGATTCAAGCAGAGCAGCAGCTGAACTAAATGATTAATGTACTCCATGAAGTGAATCCCTGTTCACGGAACTGATATCAGACACTCATATTTCAATGACATAGTAGTGCCGAAAAAAACAAAAAAGGGCCAATTATGCAATCTCACAGAAAACAGGTGTTTGAATCAGTGCAAAAGGGCCCCCAAGGACATGTTTGTATTGGTTGACTGTTCCATATTTCATGTTAATTTACTACTTGCCTCATAGATCTCCAGATTTATGGACTTTAACTAATAGTACCTAATAAGGTAGGACGCTGTACTGATTTACAATTAGTCTCATCGAATACATTTTGAGGTTTCCATCTGAAACGTCTAATTTCAAACACAGCCTGCATGTTTCTGTGCAGAGGTCTAGCGAGCCGCTACGTACGGATACATGGCCACGGTGGTGAGCTTGGTGTAGATGTCCCGGCTGGGGGCCGCCGCCGCTGTGTTGCAGGTGAAGGACTGGGGCGGAGGCATCTTGTGTTTGCGGCAGAACTCCAGGGGAGTGCAGCCGTACTGCTGCTTGACCTCTGGGAGGTCAGACTTGGCGGCTATCATCATGCACGGCGTCTTGCTGTCCATGAAATATTGCTGAGGGGAAGGAGATCAGAGTGTGGGCCGTCAGGAGTTAAAGGGCCCCCTGTTTGACCCCCAGGTGTGAGTGGGATTAGCTATAACAAGCTGGTGACATCACAAGTGGGACTGTCCACCTAGATGTATGATGGATAGATAATCTACTGATCTATCCTGCATACTTCATGCAGAATATATGTTTGGCAAGGTCTAGTACAAAATGCAGTGATTGTGGCGAAAACAAATAACACAGCAAATATCCTTTGAAACACTTTTTGCATCTAAAAGAATTTGTAACTTGTGGAAATCGCCTTATATGATGGCAAAGGTCTAATTTGTTAAAAACATGTTATATTGGAATAATGCTTCAAAAAGCAAAACAGCAAAATCAAGTGCTGTGTGGAGGAAGTCAGTGGCTTCCGGAAGCACTCTTGGTCCGTGTCAGACTGTTCTGTGTTTCGTATAATGAGTTAAAGGCACTGGGATGCAAGCCAAGGTTTTGAGCATTGCTGGAACTTAAAGATTAAAGCTGTATGGTGGTGCCGGTGTTCGAGCTCTCATTGGAAACACGTCCCAATTAAGTTTCAATGAAGAAACTGTGTTTTGAATGCATGGAGGTACTTCATATTATCATGAAACTAAAAAGGTGGTGTGCACATTTAGCAAAAGGGGCCGTGAATGGTTGGTTCTTGAGGAAAGAAATTTCGAGTTGCTGGTGGTAGAAAAATAAAAAGGACCACCTATGTGAGTAGGTGGTCCTATTCGCATAGGACCAATTTGAAGTGTGGTCATCTTAAAAAAATCTAAGTACACAGATGGACGGTAAATGACAAAGTCAACTTTGAACTGTTCCATCCCTACCGATCAGATTTAAGACAAAGCATCAGTGAAGAACGGAGGAGCGTGTGATTACCTTGAAGACTTTAGCACAGTACTCAAAGGAGTAGGGGTTGCTGACATCATAGAGCAGACAGACAATGTCACATGCTAGGTCGGCATCGGACAGGTAGTCGTTGTCTGGGAAGACCTCGTGCAGCTGTGCATTGTGGGAAATGGGCACAGCAAGGGTAGGACAAGGAAAGGAAGAAGAAGAAGAAATACAATAAATCTAATATTCAGAAAGCTCCGGAAAAGGCACAATATCTAGGTTGGTTGATTGATCTAATACTCACAAGTAGGTATTTCTCCTGACCGTAAACATAGGTGGTACTGATAGCGTAGAAGGACCGGTGCTCCTCTCGAATGTTCTTCTGGCTCTGAGAGAGCCAACAATAGAGTTAGAATTAAACTAAGATCAGGAAAACACAGCATTAAAGCTTCAGAACAGGCCATCATATCGGAATTAAACTTAGTCTTAGATTGCTAAATGAATGTTGCATCGACTAGATGACAATGATAGATGGTTTGTCTCTGTCTTTTGGTAACAAATGACTGTCATCATCACAATGAGAAATAAAATAAAAATGTTTGTGACAGGAGAAACCACCTTCGTCAATCCTTCCATCCAATAAACAGGAGCACAACTGGTTGTGCTTGAAAAGAGAAAGACTTGTAAAGGTGGCATAGCCGCTGCCGTGGACCCCGACCCACCATGAGGTTGCGGCCCAGGAAGGCTTGGAGGAAGCCGCTCTTGCCGCTGCAGACGTCCCCGAAGACGTTACAGCGGAAGACGCTGCGCTGGGTCTGCCTCTTCTGCAGGTCAATCTTCTTGTCCCGGGTCACTGACACAGACACAGACACAGACACAGACAGACAGACAGACAGACAGACAGACAGACAGACAGACAGACACACACACACACACGTTAGAAGAAACTACAATGTGTAACTGGTCTTAAAGTAAGCCACCACACTTAAAGGATAATGTTTTGTGATAGGCGATATAGTAAAACAATCTAATCAAACAATCAATAATAAGCACAATAATATAATAGTCTCCAAAATTCCCTTCATTAATCACCATCAATAAGGAAGCCATTACATATACGGGTGAATTAATGTAATGTGGAGCGACTGTTGCATAAGGTGACGGATGAATTCACCTGTTATCCCTGCTGCCTGGGACTCCTGCTCGGCTACGATGGAGTAACCAAGGTAACCCAGGTACTCCAGGCACCGTTGGACGTCCAGGTAGGTGGTTAACCTGGCAACAGCACAGGAAAGAATGGATATGTGGAAGGGTGAACCAAAGAATGGAAACCACTTGGCTCTTTCTCCACAAAGCTTCAAATAGTAAAACTCATATCATATTGCACAGTACATAGAACATTTAACAGCATATGGTAAAATTGAGGCATGCCTGCCAACCTAACTAACCTTCCAACCTAACACCTTCATACTCATTATTCGTCTGGGGCCCATCTCAAATTTTCAAGATGTTCTCAACGTTAAGAGGACATCTTACAAAAGAATAAAATAAAAAATAAAAAGTAAGGGTTAAAACATATTTGCACAGTACATAGAACATTAAACAACAAATGTTGTTCAAAAGGAGGTTTGCCCTCAAACCTAACCCTGGCCCAATTCCAAAAATCCTCAGTTCATAGCTCATTCATCTCCAATGACGAGACGGTAGTGGACGACGTGCGAGGTCGGGTCCTTACGTCCACTGAGAGAGGTACCCCTGGTAGGTGATCCAGCCCTTGTCGTTGGTGCAAACCGTGTTGCTGACGTCGGCCCCCCACGGCATGTAGGGGAACACGTCGAACAGGTCCTTCAGCTCCTCTGGAGACAGGGCACAGTCCCGGTCCTGGGAGACAGTGGGATGGTGCATGGTTGTAGTACGTTGATACTTCAAGACAAATCGTAGCCGATACATCTCTAATGTGAGTTGCAAAGCCTGCACTGGTATAGCGAAGTATGAGTTTAGATCGTCTTTTACCAACACTACCAAATTAACCTTGAGTGTCTATGACTGGAATCAAGTAGTCTATTGTGTACCGTTGCTTCAATTAAAATGTGAATTGTTCAGGTTATACAGTTTCCCCCTGCTTTAGTCCATCGACCTAAAATACTACTAAAAACACCAATCTCTACAATTCTTAATATCAACAAATCATGGACATACATGGGCATTTATTTATTGATAAATCACTAAAGAAGCAGCCAAGCTGTGTTAACAACGTAGAAAGGCAAAGCTCTCCTGTGTGAATGACCCAGTCTCCAACAAACATGAACAAGACAGGTCTATGACATCACATAAGTGTCCTTTCCAGTTTCCTTGGTAACCTGTACGACACCAAGTTCCCCTGGCAACCACTCTGCTCGCACCTAGTAAATCGCCTCAAGTTTATTTTGAGGCGATTTACCAGGCAGCCACTGGAAGGAGCAGAGCGCTCCCTTCTCTCTTGCGGGTCACCAACGTCCTCCAGCTAACCCTGACGTACCTTATCGTGCTTGTCGAAGACGCCCTGCAGGAAGAGGTAGGCGTCATGGTTGAGCTCGGTGGTGGCGTCCGGGGGGACCTTCAGCCTGGACACAGGGAGAGAGGAGCACACAATGACATGCTGAGTTTTAACTAAGAAAGCTTTGGAACTCCTTTGAGATCATGTTGAATATTTCCAATTAGTATGTGCTATACGTGAACCTCCTAAGATGGCGCAATTTGATTGGCTCGCTATCTCGGGATAATGGGAAACATCCCATGATTGTGATCTCAAACTCGGGATATTGTTTTCATCGTAAAATGTCCGTCTCGTCACGGTAATTAAAACAAATAAACCACTAATAAAAACAAATAAATCCTGGCAAAGAGTGTTCACATATAGTATTCATCGCCAAAGGCGAAGTGAATAGTGGGGAATAGCCCCCGAGACCCAAGGTCGAGGGGGCTATTCCCCCTTTTCTTTTGTAATTGTTAAATAGCACATTGTTTTGATTTGGCTTTCACCATGTCTTGGATGCCAGTTAATAATAACTAGTGACCATACAGGTGTAGATTTCCAGGAATGGGAACACTTTACATATAGGAAACACTAGCCCAATTATTCTGTCAGGCCTGAAGCTCACACACACACACACACACACACACACACACACACACACACACACACACACACACACACACACACACACACACACACACACACACAGACAGAGGGAGGAGGGAGTAAACAGGTTGTTTAGACTGAGGCGAGAGGAGGAGGAGGTCCAACTGGGGGTTCAGAGAACGAGAGAGGGACTGACTGGGGAAAGAGGTAGTCCTGGTGCAGCTCAAGGTCGTCGTCGTAGCCGAAGCGCCGCAGCACGGTCCACGTGGTCTCGTGGCGCCCTCGCTGGATGAACAAGGTGTGGAGGAACAGGAAGCCTGGACGACATGCGCACACACATCTTTAACACTTCATTACATACACAAACATTAAAGGGCCCATATTATGTTATGAGTGTGATCAGCGCTGGCACCGTATATTAAACATCTGTTATGGACCAAAGGGTCGGACTCTCCCCATATGCACAGCCTCATGTTGGAGCCGACATTTCAGGAATCTTTTTCAAAGTTTGTTAAATTGCAGTGTGGTCGAGTGATAGGTGTATTTCAGTGGCTTATGCCAATATTTAGAGAGCAGGTTGGCAGATATATAATGCCGATATCATGTTGTATCATGTTTTTTGAATCTGAAAAAATACAACAATTGAATAAAAATAACCAATGTGACAAAAAGTATTGCAACTTAAACGCTGCAGATATTACACTTGAACATCCCTGGTGTGGTGATACAGTTCCATAAGGGACTTGAATACTGTTCAGTATTTTTAAAATACAAGGTCAGTATAGTTCCAATATTCCATGCACCTTAAAGTCTAATATACATGGTTATCTCAGCCAGCCACATCGTTATTTTGGATTTTTGAATAAATTCAATATGTATGTAATTAATGAATTAATCAAATGGATTTGGTTAATGGTATTGGGAGAGCAAGTGATGTACCCAATGTTTCAACTGGAATTCGAACACCGAGATAAAAAACAAAAGTGAGAATCTGAGCGCTCTAGGAAGGAGGCGCGTTATGACCCACGGAAAAGTTGTGATGCTTTTTCAGTACCACCATGGCATATACAATAATGAGAAGCTCAAAGAAGCTTAACCCTCTCTCGGACATCAAAATAAAATGCTGGTGACAACAATGTGATAAAGTAGAGATTCAGACCCGCTCTCTCATTAAACTTTGTGCCAAGTAAGCTTGGCACAGACAAACACACCCAATTGATGATTCTCAACTGCATCCATAACTTCATTCATAGACCTGTTATACATATTGATCATTCATCTCAATAGCAGATGCCGCCACAAGCCAATGTTTATTTGAACTGTGCGATGTGAATATAGGTTGCTTTAGATAACGTGACGGTGTCCAGTTGTATCGCAAAAGTTTTTTTTTGGATACCAACTTCCTCTGAAAGAGCGGAAGACTACTTTTAGTTATTAAACAGGGAAACAACCTCAAAATCGAAAGTGCACAAAAAACGAATGTATTAAGGACCCCAACCTTTCGCTAAGGGAGTCGCTGTGTTGGTTCTTGGCTCATTAAGGTCACATGGGATTCCTTCAGCAAATTTCTTTCAAGTATCATCTACACAACATTTGTTGGCTCAGTGAAAGCTCAAGCCAAGCAGACGACCACTCAAGCCCCTGAAGCACAGATTATCTTTTAAAGGGGAGGGCTTGCAGGGCCGGCAGCTGATCAGCCAGTACCGTTCAGTGTGAGCCCGTTGTCCCGCACGCCATCGCTGACGTTCTTCCTCACCACATTCTTCACGTCCTCCAGGGCCTGAGGAGCCAGCGGAGCGTTGAAGCACGTCCTCTGCGAACCAAGAAGAAACAAACACACACACACACACACACAAAGCATAGTGGGCAAATGAAACACACTCTCAACGAGACCCAGAGACAGTGCGCTAGGTTATTTCCAACACTCTATTCATTTGGTGTTGAGAAACAGGGCCTGAGAAACCTCTCCTCTTGAGAGCTGTCAACTCACCTGGAAGAAATTCAGCTGGTTGTCGTTGAGGATACCGTCGTTGTCCAGGTCCGACACTTTAAAGATGCGAGTCAGGGCTTTAACACACAGGGGCTTCATCTAGAAAACAGCCAGACCATCTCATTCAGCGTCATTTCGATGAGTTGGATGAATACAATTATTTTTCAATCTCTTTTCGTGCCTACATCTTTTTTCTCTGGGCAGTAGAGAGGGCCGGTCGGGTGGAGGACAGCCTTCTGGGCGTAGTAGAACAGCTCTGAAATGTTTTTCAGGTTCTTCGCTGAACACTGGAGCAAAAGAGTGTGGCAAAAGAGTGTGGAGACAAATGATTAAAATATACAGTATATGTATTGTCCCATGGTGTCATACTGACATCCTGCTTTCGTACCACTAACAAACCCACTTTAGTGAGATTTAATATGGACAATTCCTGTACGTAGAGAAACCAAACTTTTAAGCTTTACCAAAATCATGGCCCTGCTTCCTTGACTTATTACAATACCAAAAAATTAGAAATTGATGTGAGAATTACAACAAGCAGCAGAAAAGGCAGCACAGTGTGTGCAATAGCTTATGTGTGTGCATGCGGGTCAAATCCAGACAGGGTATTAGCACCGTGGCTCCTGAGTCTGCCGGGTTTAATTAGGCAGATCACAGGCTGTCAGATCACAGCTCAGAACCAGGAGGAGGAGAGAATAGGGGTTTAGGCTAACCCAGCTACTGCCCGGACAGGGACCAGTCATTTAGAAATCCCCATCACTAGAGACTTGGCTTCCAATGTCTTTGGGCCGGTCACCACAAAGTGTTTTATTCGGAACAGCAGCGTCTTTTCTCAATGAGAGGAATGCAGATGCATGCGGCCGCGTTGAAAACACACGCTGCCACCAGCACTTTGTCCTAAGGCACTCCTGTTTTTGCTGCCAGCTCCCAGTGCTTCTCCCTGTAAATATCAGTGTTTTCAAAAGCCGTCAGTGTCTAAAAAACTAAAAACACCAAACGCCCCCTCAAATCCAAATCGTGAGCTCAGTTTTCCATTCTCCCCTCGACATTCACACTCCTCACTGCTATGAATTACACATGAAAAAGTTGAAATTGTCTCCATCTAGAAGCTTTCTTAAAGTATTTAGTATTCGTCACTAATGGATAATGAGCAATTAAAGGAATGGAAGTTGAGCAGAACATAGAGCTGCCAAGCAACCACTCTACTCCAGCCTCTACTCCAACAGTGTAATTGATTTGAGATATCGCTGGTTTGACAAATATCCATACATTTAGAGCAGCAAGACCTGCTTATATCCTCAACATTGTCTCCTCATGCTTTTCTTAAAAACTTTCGACCTTCATTGCACTACCCTGGAAAGACCCCTCAAGTTACAGGGGGAAGTCAGTCTTGGAAGAGCCTTGCAACAGTACATAACCATGAAAGAAACTATTTGAAATACTCCCAGGTCATGAGTTTACTGTAGCCGCCTAAAGGCTGCTGCACGCTGGCCCAACAGTCCGAAACGTTTGTGGAGACTCGGACCAGTTCGGGAACAAATCTTTTCAGTGTGTTCAGCGGTGTTGGAAGCTTTTGGAACCGCTCAGACGGTGTCTGGTCCGATTAAACACTCAAAGTCTGAGAGCGTTGGCGTCTGAGAATCTGAGCCTCTGACTAGACTAGCGCCACCCGATTAGTAATGCGCGATATAAACTATAAACGATATAAACGATAAAAAATGGCCTACGATAGAGATTTTAATTCCATCGCTCTATCGCGATAATGCATGTTGATGACGCAAAATACAATGTTTAATTTTTGGTTTGGTGCAATTCCTTTTCACATTGCAATTTTCGCAACAGTGTCAGAATTCGTCAACAACCCTGCATGTGTGAAAAGAACATTAAATCATTGGACAAAAAGGTCTGGGGTGTTGTAAAGCGTTAAAGAAAAAGGGGAGGGGGGGGGGGGGGGAAGCACCGGTGAAAGTAAACAATCATGGATATCCAGCGTGATATACATTGATCTGCAGACTGGTCCATCTCCTTCTCCCTCATCCTGACTCGGAATGTGTTAAATGCATCGTCATTTTTAAGTTATGTTTTCCAGCATACTTTTTACTTGCTTTTGTCGGACCGTCGGGTGGTGGCTCAACATGGAGCCAAGAGGAGACGGAATGTCTTTTGGATATCGAACCCAAATATCCAAAAGACGTTCCGTCTCCTCTTTGCTCCATGTTGAGCAACGTCTCCGAGACCACCTCTCCGGCTGGGTCAACCTCCTTTTGATGGTTAAAAATATCACGTAATCGACAAAAATCTTAACAATCATTGATCGATCATCAATTAATAATGCCCATCCCTAATTGTCAGTACAGTGTCTGTTCCTTATCTAGAAAGACACCCGTTTTTCCTGTTCTCTGCATCTTGGGTGGCATTTAAGAACCAAGGACTTAAACTAAGTGTAGTGCCTTTTAGAATGGTTTGCACTAAAGGAAAGAAACCCAATACTAATTTTATTTATCTGCAACATTATGTTGTATGATTACAGTGTTTTACAATAAATGTTCTCGAAATGACATACTATATTGCTCTTTTTTTTAAATACATTTAGCAGTTTGGCTTTCCTTAGGGTCTATGTAACCTGTTCTGAAACGGTTATTTTATGATTTTATATCGTGATATATATCGTTATCGCAAGAGGCTGCAATGTATATCGCGATATGGATTTTAGGCCATATCGCCCATCTCTACACCCGATGTTAAGGAGACTTATTGAATCTCTCGCAAGCACAGAACGTACACGCTACTCTGTAGCTGACAGTAGTTTTCCCGGGGTGTTTCAATGCAACTCTTCTGCCGAACGGGTCAGACGAGAGGCAACGGAGTGGTCAGATAAAGGGGCCGTTGGTTTGTGCCTGGGCGGTGTGTAGGCCCCTTAAAGCAGAACCTCCAGGATGTCGAGGGGGACAGCGTACCTCCACGCAGGTCTCGATGTCGCTGTACTGGTTCATGATGGGCAGGATTGTCTCCATGCTGCTGTGCTCAACGAGGTCCGACTTATTGCCCACGAGGATCAGAGGAACCCTGCACGCACAAGCACACACACACAAAGAAATTAATGCTTTCTTATAGAAATAATATTATGATCAAATGATGTAGTTTGAAATTACAAATACTTGTAATATTACAAATACTCGATGTTCTGTCAATTGACCCAAAGACAAGTATGTTTGTTCCAGTAGAACTAAACAAAATGTGATCATATGATGATCCTTCGAGCCAGTGAACCCCCAAAATCCTTTTTTTGTTTTAAACGTAGTCATTGGTCTTATATGATCATCAAAATAGTAATCTCTGCCATTTTATCACCATTACTGAAATAGGTCCGTAATTTAGGGGGGGGAAAAAGAGGTAAAACCTTTGTTTGTTTTTTTCTCCCCAAAACACTATGTGAACATTCCACTCTGCTGCGAACGCAGGTGGTGTTCTTTTCATGACATCTGAGTACCTCTAGGGTGAGGTTACTAGTGCCAACTAGTGCAGAGCGTGTGTGGATGGTGAAGCTCTGTCTGAGCTGCTATATATTTGATGTATGAGTGAGGGTTAGGCTTCCCAGACACCTTTAGTATAACGCTACGGTGTGTGGCAGATTTAATTCGCCACACAACTACGGTACAAAATAAGTATCACAGTTACACAACTATGGTACTAAAGAAGTAACATAAAGTGGACGTGTGTCGTTACCATGGGGACAACAAACCTCTCTCCTTCCTAAAACTTTTTTTTAAATGACATAGTGTTACCCCTAACCTAACCCTCACCCTAATTCCATCTGAAACTGGCTCCTCAACAATTACTGTGGTCAGGACTAATACCACATGAGCTACGTCAATTCAGAAGGGACAAACACAAAATAAACGACACTATGAAAGAAGTACTATATCCATGCAAATGATTGTGGGTTCACTTCCAGACCAACAATAACATTGATGAATGGCATTATTAAAATGTACAAATCTAAAATCAACACAGCCAACAAACTCAAGCGAACGGAAAATAAGAAAACATACCTGTTGTCCTTGTCTGTATTTTCAGTTATGAGTGGAATCCAGTGACTGGTCACCTGCACAAATAAAAAAATATGATCCCATCAATAATAGCAGTATAAACAAATAAATAAAACAAGGAGAGACTAGCTCACCTTCTCAATTGATTTCTTGTTGTTCACAGCGTAGACGATGCATATGACATTGGCCTGTTGAGGAGTAGATAGATAGATAGATAGATAGATAGATAGATAGATAGATAGATAGATAGATAGATAGATAGATATAACTAGTTACAGCAGTGCAGGGATAATATCTAGCACAATGACAAAATGCATGAGGTTATTTAACCCAACCTGCCCCGAATGGCACATCACTAGGCAACAAACCCACCTTAGAGATCTCCTGGAACAGCTGCTCGTCTGTCTGTTCTGCCTCTGTGGAGAGACAACAAACCCGATCAACACCACACAACTCCACCAGCCATTCCACATCCATAACCTCCTCTGCTATAACTTACTCAGAATAACCCTGTGAAACACTTCATCCCTCCGTACCTGAGTAGTCTACTATGTGGGTAGGAACCCTCTCTGGGGTCACATCCGCAGGTATGGTGATCTCTTCGGCTCGGTAGGGAACCTACAAGGATTATATCAATATCAAACCTCTTGTAGTCAACAAGAGCACGTCAAAAAATACAAGTGTACCTCTGAGGAAGACTACCTATCAGGACTGATATGTTACCTATTGCATAATCAGTTCTACATTGAAGGACAGTCATTTATTTACAGTAGCTTTGACTACAGGATTACAAATCTTCATCCATACCACTTCCGGGAACTCCTCGCTGACCAGGGACATGATGAGAGAGGTCTTCCCCACCTTGGCTGAAAAAAGAGGAAGACACAGAAAAAGAGAGGATGTGTAAGAGAGGCGTAGACTGAATGCTAGTATTCTCTTTGATTTGTAGAGCATGCTGCATCTATAACCCTCTGCTTAGCCATCAACATCTGGCTGCGATGAGGATGTTAAAAGTCAATTGGTAAACTACTTTAGTAACAATACTAAAGTACATTTCTTTCAATTTAGGTTTCTTTATTATGTTTATTAACACCTCGACAAATTCCTTATACGTGTTCAACTTGCTTGGCAATAAAGTCAATTCGGATCGGATTCTGATATACCAGGTAAGAAGAGAAGGTGTATCAAATACAATACCTGCTACAGTACTTCACTCTGTTAATCAAGGTTCAGGAGTCCTTGTAATATCAGTGTCCCGAATCAGGACACTGGTAATACGATTGAGCTCTGATGCAATGGTAGTCGCATTAGCACAGATAGCATTAAATGCTGTAAAATATGTACTTACATTCTCCCACCAATAATATCCTCACATCTTTCCGCATCTTCTCTGACGTTGACCCTCAGCCGTGTGAATCCTTTTATAATTCACATGTATGCTGAGCTGCAGATGAACGGACGGAGCGCTTGCTATCTACGGCCTCGCTCGCTACATCGACGATATCCTTCTCCGAGACTGCGTCTTAAGCTCTACAATACTAAGGTGGTACGTTAAAAAACCTTAGGATATTACAGATGTCACCAATCTCGAGAACGTGTGTCCTGGCCCACAGTATCACCGCACACACGGTTAAGTCAGTAGCTAGCTGCTGTTTCCTATTTTGATTCTGCAACGGGCCTGCTGTTCCGAGGTCACAGCGGCAGGCGGCGCCAGCAGTCCATGAAACCACGCCCCTTCGACCGAGTACAACATGCATGCATTATAAATGCGTGTCACAATAAATTGAGATGCTACAATTTACAAATGTTTTATTATTTCAACATTTTTTTGTGTTTTATTACATTTTGTTGCTGTAATCCTCCTTGAATCCACCCCTCCGCTGGGATCAGGTTAATCCCCAATCCTGTGATCCCAATCCTGCTAAACCCTGCATTGGTCCGCGGTCCGTGCGCGCGTTTCATGCCCAATGCAAGTGATGCCTCCCCCAAAATATGAACTAATGAATATGAAATATGGTTAGGAGTCAGAAATAATTAGTATATGTATGAGATGTAGCATATCTGTTGCATGGATTTAGGATTTAGACTTTAGAAATAGATATACGATTTAGCATTTCAATTCTGGATTTTGATTTGGATACACGATTTAGATATAAAATCTAGATTTAGCTTTAGGATTGAAATTTAGATATAGCCTACAATTTCGATTTAGGATTTCGACTTTTGATTGATCTTATTTGGATATAAAGATTTAGATTTATATGTAAGATTAAGCTTCAGGTTTAGCATTTAGATATAAAATGTATAGGATTTAGAATGAACATATAATTCCCATTTTATATGTGAAAGTTACATGAACGGGTGGACGGCTGTTTATTTGCTAAATCTGGGAAAATTAAGCAAATCTCGAGCTAAATCTGGAACAGGTGAAGCACGTTTTTGAGTAGCAAAAGTAAAAAAAAAAAAAAACCTGAAGCCACCTTCACCTTTTTAAAAGTGTTTGCTGCCCGAAGCCGGCCATGAATATGATAGCATACCATGTAACCCAAACATTATCAAAATGAGCTTTGTAAGACCTATACATTATAAAGTAATGATGTATTTTATCCAAACAATACCGTCATTATTGCTATTTGTTGCAAAGATTTTGATTTTTCTTGTTGTTTGTTGTTGTTGATTAATTGTGCAGCTCGCCTGCCGTGCTGCGGGCCACTAGCGGGAAACGCCCCCCAGGCTTGATCTGGGTCAGAGTGATGCAGCCTACAGGTCTGCAGGGTGATTCAGTGTGATTTGGACAGTTTTTGGTTTCGCTTTCTCTAATCATTTTCGCCATTAACCCCAAAAATGTGTTTAACACATAATACATTTCTGTGATTCTTAGCTAACCATATGAGAAGAAAATAAGGTTATATCATGTTCCCAGGATGTGTAGCATACAATTGGTAATGGTAAAAAAAATGGTAATGTTTGGGTGATAAAATTGGCTATTTTATTGTTAATCAAGCATGGCACGCACAAGACCCGGGCTATGAGTCTTGGGTGTGATACCTGCATCCACTATCTCCTTGTACAATCGAACGGCACCCCTCATTCTTTAATCATTCAAGCTTCTTCCTGATGTTTTATTTTGCTTTTCTCTCCCTTTTGCTGTCTCCCTGAATCTCTTATCCTTGATGCCATATTTTCCTCTGATGGTTTAATCAGTTTGTAAAGAGTGGATTAAGAGGTCTCTGTGTTCAACTTTACACATGATGTCTATCAACCTGTCTGTGTTGATTTTGTGATTACCACTACACCACAACAATTTTGGTATTTTCTGTTTGCTATAAAGACTTGTTTTATTATCTCTGCCATTATGGTTTGTCTCATATCATTGTCCACCTTAAAGCACCTGCAGAATAACCTACATATCATTACTACATGTCTCTGCATCACAAAACACTAATATATGGGTTCTCTATTACAGCCTTTTAAAACCCAATCGCCCTAAACTATGCAGTCCCATACGTGAAATTACAAATCCTACAATGGCGAAGGCATACAATTATCTTCTCTTATCTCATAACAATTCCATTACATTGCCTAAAATCGCAAATGTTGAAGACATTACTTTTTTTTTTTTCATCTGAGCCCTTATGTCCCTAACACTTTTATTTGGGTTCATGGTGTTACTCATAAATTTAGACACATAATAGGCAATCCAAAATGACAGGATTACATTAGGTTTACATGGAGACCACCCATGGCGGGATAGGAATCCAGCTGATATCCAACAGCTCTCTCCCCTGAGACACTAGCACTGATTTGGTCGGAGGTTATGATTGACATTACATTTAACATGTCATTGTTACGTTTCCTACTTACAAATAGAAGGTTTCCATTGAGACCAGCACAGCTGGACCTGAACCCAAGTCTCCAGAGCTCAATACCAACAGCCAGGGGGGGCTTTAACGTGTAATGGGCCCCAGGACTAAGGTCCTTATGGGCCCCTATTAAATGCACCGCAGGCCAGCTTACCTAGCGGGCTGCTCCTTGCCAATAATACAAGTCAGTGTTTTGAGCCTCAATTTACAGATGGGCAAATAACTAACAAATAATGCACCAAAGCACACATACAAGTGAACAGCCAATAGCAAATCCTCATAACCAAAATTAAATAAGGCTCAACCATAATAGAAAGTTGCACAAAAGCTACCAGGGCTATAATGGAACCACAGATTAACAACTCAGAATCACTCGACAATATGCCTCTTTGAACAACACAAAAATGGTGACACAACAAAGTAATTGTCAAGTGATTAAAATATAAATTAGTGTAATTTAATATAATTCTTAGCATTTACAATGAAAAACAGTAAAAAGGATGAATGGAACCCAAGGTGACAGCCTATATGACCTATGCCCTGGGCCCGCCCTTTATGCTCTCTTCTGTAAACCAACCAATCAAGTCCCTCTTCCTGCTGCTGTGTGTCACTTCCTTCTTCTCCTCCAATTTGCCTCATCTGGAGGAAGAAAGACAGACAGACAACAATAGACCACATTTAGTACCACATCTCTGTCTCTGTCTCTCTCTCTCATTACAGTATATATATATATATATATATATATATATATATATATATATATATATATATATATATATATTTTATATCTATAAAGAGGATAGATGCTAGAAGACCATGAGGAGAGCAGAGGCACTCACTGGAATAGTCCTGTAGAGTCATGGGTGTGGAGATGACCTCTTGGAGGGCCTCTAGCCACTCCCCCTGGTCCTGCTCCTGTTCACACATGAAGATGAACTCCCTCCCAGGGGTCGTCATGGTGATGCCCCAGTTCCACTTGCCCTGGCGCCTCCCCGCTGGGCTCTGCCTGTCGACCGAGTAGCCATGGCTCTCCGTCCCGATGAAGACGGCCCCCAGTTCGGTGGCATCCTGGTGGGGAACACAGTGGATATGTGCACGTGTCTACTTGAATCAGTAAGCACAGCAAGTAGCACACACACACACACACACACACACACACACACACACACACACACACACACACACACACACACACACACACACACACACACACACACACACACACACACACACACACACACACAAACAAACACACACACACACACACACGTTAATACAAATGGGAATGTTATTGTTTGTTTCTGTTTTTATAGTCAAGTTACCATTGGAGATTTAAAGTACAGAAGCTTTCTGTCTTGTAAACTTAATGTGAACCACCTCCTCTTGAATGGCTCCAACTGCTGCCATATGGGACACAGGCACACACACACAAACACACACACACACACACATGCAAACACACACATACACAAACACACACACAAGCACACACATAGGCAGAAGGGATCATGCTTTAGTATATGTCAACAGAAAATTTGTATTGATCAATTTTGGACAAAGTGCTTTGTGAAAGTGCTTTGTGAACCACTAACCAAGGGGCCTGTTTTTTCCATGTAGCCTTCTTTCATGCAGCACCTGCTAATCAAAGGTATTAACTGCAAAGGGAGAGAAAAGGGGAACAGATTAATAGACCAAAGTACTTCATTATGCAAGTTTAAGTGTTCGATATGAAGTTCCACAGCATTCACCTTTACATTTGGATGATTTTGCTTCAGTGTTTAGATGGGAGGAGATAGATAATGTCTATAAAACAACTACTTTCTACTTTAACTGTATAGATCATTGACAACATGCCCTCATTTGAATTCCAGGATGTAACACTACAACATATGGAGACTTCCAAGGGAACTTGCCTTGGCCTTCTCCATATGTTGTTGTGTTATCCTCTTTACTCAATAGGATATGGCACTATAATTTGAATGAATAAATGATATTACAAATTATTGTGAAACAAGTGAAAAGCAGACTGATCTTTACATTTACATGACCGGTAGGATAATAGTTTGTATAAAGAGGCAAAGCAAACTGGAAGTGGATGGAAAATTGTAATCATATATACTGCAACGTAACAGCTTTCAGGTCTTTCACAATGTTCTCCATAATCAAATAGAATTTTAAACTGCTGAATTCTCACCGCATTTTCTTGAGCAGCTGGGTGTTTCCTCTTGAGGTATGCCAACTTAGTCGCTCGAATAGCATTAAACCAGGACACAATTACCTAAAAATAATGTACCAGTTGAGTTTGCAGGATATTTGAATTTAGTTATTATTTGTTATCTGATTATGATATGCAATTCATTGCATGTCTAGTAAAAATGTATATTATCAACAATCAAAAAAATTAAATCTTTATAAACTCAGGACTAATGCCGTGATTCAGGAGAGCCTAATAGCCACAGGGTGTATTTTATGAAATGTTTTACTGACATGACAGTGGACAGGTTATAGCACCTTATCTTGCATCACCACTGGATCAGCTGACTGCTACACTTACTCTGGCCATGAACCATAGCCTAGGTTAGTCCTCCCTGCACAATTTAAACAATGCACAGTTTTCTACGGTACATGTGTGGGCAAGTCCTCACCTGTCCACTCTCATGGTAAACAAACAAATTCCTGGTGCGTTCCTCCTGCTGGTAGGAGATCTGCAGGCCGTGAGCGTGGCCCATCTTCTCGGGCTGGAAAACTGCGTCCAGTTCCTTCATGTAGATCACACGTTTGGGAACCTTGGACTGAGCGGTGGGGGCGGGCAGGAAGTCAGTGATGCACAATACTCATGGCTTTGTGGTTCAGCCAGAAATCCATCAAATGGTTCATAAAAAGTACCCACGTCTTCTCTGACAAAGTATCTGAGCGTGAACTCTCTCTGGCAGAGCAGGAAGGTCCTCTTGAGAAAGGCCTTTTTGTTCTTCCCCTTCTTCCATAGAGCTGCCTTCAATATGTCTGGGTTACGGCAGATCCATGTTGTCTATTAAAGACATCCTATCTAACCATGCATACTACACACTGAGGATGGGGTTCACACTTACAGATGCATTAGTAATGTAATGGAGGCTTTGGTTTGTTAATACTTTCTTGTTCATCATCATTTGTTGTTGTTCATACCTGAGTTATAGTCACGCGGAACTGCATTGTTTTCCCCTGTGAATTCCCTTCTCTCGTATTTTGCACGGATCCATTGATCCCTAAGAACACTAGAAAGAGGCATGACATCGTCAGTCAATGTTGTAAGAAGTAACCATCCCAGAGCTTGAACTCATTTTTAAATCTTTTTTGGCCGTTAAATATGTTGAACATCATGGGTAGCCACCATTTATACATATATTTTGATACATGCAGTTCTACATGCACCTACAATATTTATATATGGTTCTGGACCACTAGAATCTGTTCCTCATACAGGGCTCTCTTTCCACGCACTCTTTCCGTTTAGTATTTTTCACATCACATTTTTCACTTTACCAAAATCGTCACTCACACACAATCTTTCTGTTGTGGCTGATAGAAAAACGCAGGGATGCATTTCTCAAACACAGAATTGGAGGAAGTGTTGCCCTTTTTTCTCATGAACTGAAACAAAAAGAGATTACAGCATGGTCAATGTCTAATTGTTTTATATATTGTTCGGATTGTAGGCCGTTTGGAAGCAATGTGTGAATATAGTGAAGAATTAATTGATTTGTGAGGAAATTGCAGTTCAGCTGATGATTCATTAATTTGTCTACTAGGCCAGTCTAAATGTAAAGCGAGGCTAACAGAAACCATCCAATAGATTTGAGGTAATTGGTCCAATAACCAAAAACTTGCACAAAGTCAATAATACCACCTATATACCACTAACTATTTTGTTTATAATAAGATATAATAGCCTGAGAACAAAAAAAACATAAAATGATTTGTACACAACAAAGGCTAAAAGGCAAGACAAGGAGGAGTAATGGGTTAGTATGTTGAGTATGTTTTTGCTTTTGTTCTATCCCTGATTATCGCCTATGATCACTCATTATTATTAATATTATTATAGCCCTCGCTTTACCTCAACAAGAGAGTCTTCCCAGTAGTCCAGGCGTATGGACTTGACTCTGCTGACAGCCGGTAAGTCCCGGTGTGTTCCAGAGCAGTTCAGACACACGAAAATACCAAGGACGTATGAGGCCCAGTCCGGATCTATAAAATAATTGATATATTAACTCGGTGAGACAGAAGACAACATAGACTGGACATTATACAGTACATTTTGTTTGCCAGTATTTACAATAGGCAGGTACCTTTATCAAAATATTATCTATATGGCACTTAATTTATTTTCCTAGGTATATGTAGAGTTTTACATTCTATTTGAACTTGTGAATGTTGCGTGCCGTGTACAAACGATCAAGAGGAACATACAAAGAAAGTATGTACTTACACTTCCCCATGTTCAAAATGTGAAAACGTACCTTTGATGTGTTATAAATCAGATAAAAACTACACATGAATGTTTTGAAAATATTCTACCATCTCTTAAACAAAATATCACAAATATGTACTCACCTGGGCCTCCGCAATCAGCACACAAGTGATTTCCTGGCTGTTTCATCAAATCAAGCAAGATCTTCTTATTTCTTTCCGGATTTGCCATAGGTCACAGGTTGCTGCTATTGAAATGGCTATTAAGTCCCACCTAAGAGGCTACAGTGTAACAAGTAGTCCATATTTGCACAAAGGTAACAACTACTGGGTTCCTTTCAGTGGGCCAAGAGATTGAGAATTTCCTCTCGGCACAAAAACCCGACACGGTTTATTGTTCTCCCAGGCCACACAACACAGTAACTCAGAAATAACAGAAACAGGAAGTCAGATCAGTTTCTATTCATATTTCTATATAAACATGCTATTATGGTATGGAATTACTTTTAAAATTATCTATGTCCCTTGAGCTTTGCATTCCCCCAAGTCTGTATCAAATGGAATAAATGTGTGTAGCGCATTCACAAGTTGTGCTTATTACTGCAATGTGTCATGCCGTGTCATCACTTAAAGATTTGGACGTTTCTTTAACATCAACATTTTCCAGTGTGATTATCTAAAAAAAGTTATCGTGTATGAAGTCTACAAAAATATATAGTATTTAAAGAAATAAGCTAGTTATAATCTAGAAACAGTGCCAGGCCTACAATAATACCTTACTTAATACATTTAATACGTGTGTGTGAGATAGTTTGAAAGTGTTAAATTAAATGTGGAAGGCATTCCTTCCTACTGCGGAATAAAAGTATAGCGCGGAACGACTTTCCCAGTAGCCTTGTTTAAGGTCGGGCTTTTGTAGAGTAACGGACAACAACTAGGGCGAAAGGCAAAGTTATTAGAGCTCAACAATGCTTTAAACGAATTGTCCATAAATATATATATATATATAAGCTAAGGACTATGTTGGTCGCCAGACGATTAGTGTCAACATTTATTCAGAGGGGTATGTTTCAAAGACGTGCACCTCATTTGCTATTATCAATGCAAAAGTACCCGACCGGCTAATCTAGTTTGTCTATTTATTATCCTCCCGATTACATCTAATGGCTGCCGTATTTATTAACCCTACAGGAAATAATTCCGGCCCATCTGGTTTGTTCAGCCGTCCTCATGGAGCCTTCCCTGAACTTGAACCCCGGTATCTTCAATGCACGTGTTGCTGGAGAAGTCGCGTCCCCGTAGCAGGGTTCGAGACCCTGAATGCAAACCTCATCCCCACTGCACCGTGTACAGATGACCTATCGCTGGACACCTGCTTTACTGCAGACCAGAGGGAGGTCATCCTCCGGACCCTGAACAATGCTACGGAGCTAGAGCTGGCAGGTGTCAAGCTCTTGCGAGGACGCAAGTCGGTCAACATTGTTGATTACAGGACCAAAAATGGACCTTTCAGAAGTCTCGAGAGCGTGGTGAATGTGCCCCTGCTGAAGCACAAGAGTGCGCTCGTAGTTTTTAACTCTATTCTCAATCCGCTCAAGAAAGAGAAGAAGGTGAAGGTTCAATTGATGAAGTTTATCAAACCTGAGGTGGACAGAGCCTGGCTTGAGGTGACCCTTACCTTACTAATTTAAGTTAACATTTTATCCTAAGTGAATTGCGGTGCATGCTCATTCCAAAATGTGTTTATCTTTCAGGAAGCCACTTCCATAGTGTCAATAATATGTGGGACTAACAAAGTTGCCTGGGCCCATGTGGACAGAGGGATGATGGTGCTAGACTGGCAACAACTGGACTGTCCTAACTTTTTAAAGGGGACCTACATTGCTTCGTCTTACTTAAATGATGCAAGTATAGACTCTGGCCAGATTGTTAATTTCATGTTGGATAGTATCCTAATTATGCTATTTGCTTTAAAAAAAAAAAAACAGCACGCACATATAAGGAGACCTACATCTGTACACTAGTAACTTGTGCTCATTTGTTTCTTGCACCAGATCTCTAATGTTGTGTCACAGCTGCCCCCAGCAGACTTCTACTTGGTGGAGAAGCCCTCTATCTCCCTACAGAACACAACTCTGTTCCCCATCATGGCTCACATGCGCTCAGTGGAGGCCATGCTGTTTGCACTGCTGGAGCCCAAAATCTACCAGGCAGACTCAAACACACCTCCCAGGTAATACAATGATCAATTCAATTAAAGGGCCCCTATTTTACCACCGGGTTTGAGTGGTAACAGCACAATTGGGCGTGTCCACCCAGAAGTTTACTGGATAGTTATGGCGTGTTCACATCGCGGGAAAACATTTTCGCGACGTCGGAAAGTTCTCGTGAACGACACCTCATGACGCTCTTATGATTCTACTTCTGGCCGGCGACTGGGGCCAGATTTTGATAAGTTTCCCAGCTGTTGATGTCTGGTTTACTAGTGAACATGAACATGGCGGAACATAAAAGTTTTACTCAATATAAAATAATTAACCATCATATCACATACTTTACCATTGATTGACGTTGTAACCGTCAGACAACCGACTTTGCTCAGTTTTAAACATTGTGTACTGGTAAACCAGCTCTAGATAAGGGCAAGTGTAGCCTTCCATAGAGTGCCAATACAATATGCTTCTCGTAAATAAAAGCAAAAGGATAGTAGGTGATAGGCTACAAGAAAATAAAGGCGTTCAAATTAAAACGGACCCTACTAAGTTCTGTTTAGTTCTGACTGTTTATCGGATAAAAAAACCCTGCTGTGAAGAACATTTAGATTCCCAACGCAGTGCACAGGAACGGTCGCTGTCGGGAACACGTGTAAGCGTGAGCGCATCACTGAAGAGGCGTCTCGTTATCACCAGGACCATGAACGTGCTTTTAAGCCTACCACTTGGTGCAGTCCACTGGGTAGGCTGGTAGACTAGGGGCCCCGTTAAATAGCGCAAAAAATAACCTGATAAGCGGGAACGTGTAATTATGCTAGGGTTGGGCGATTAATTGAATTTTGATTTCGATTTAAGCGTCAAACGATCACAAACTTAAAACATAATCAAGTTTTTCGATTTCTTTTTTTTTGTTTTATAGAAAGTGCAGAACAGCTGGATACAAATCTGTACATTATTTTAGATTTGAACATTTTCTTTTGGACCATTGCGTATTTTTTTAAGGTGAAATTTCAAAGTTAAATTGGTCATATGCAGATCTTGATGTCTGATACAAAGTAGATTTATCAATCCCTAATTCGTTCCCCAATACCAATATTGATGGTTACCGTGAGAAAGATTAAATAACTAATAGGTTTAGGCCAGGGCCTCCAAATTGTGTTCTCCCATTCTAAATTGGGGCTAAGCAATGCTGCATCAACATTTCTGCTATTGCTATTAATGCAAGAATAAAACATCTAAAACAATTATTTAACATCAAGACTACTATACTACTTAAAAAGGTGTAAATGTACGCAAGTGTAAAGTCAAGCTCATCCTCCTCCTCAGGGTCCTGAACATGATGCGTCTGGCCGTGGGGCGCCACTTCGGCCTGATGGTTGGGGAGTCGCGGACCAGCGGCGCCCAGGCCGTGCGTCAGATGATGACCGAGTCGGTGACGCAGAAGCTGCCGCGGCTTAACTTCCCCCAGGACCTGCTGCTGAAGTACAGGAACGCCTTCCAGATGGGGCGGGGCCGAGGGGGCGAGGAGCTGTGTGACGCCCTGCTGCAGGCCGTGGCCTTCTACGAGCTGCTCAGTGAGTCGTCTAGGTAGGCCCGGCCCAGGTTGGGTTAGTCCCAGCCTAGTTTGGGCAAGGACAGCTCCTTCACAACCAACCCAACAGCAGGACCAGGTACCTACCAGGAGATGGTTGATGTGGTTGCAGGCGTGTTTCAGTAGCTGGTTGAAGACGGGAGCCTTGAAGGATCACGGTCTTTGATTCAAGTTTCCTCCTGGATGATCATGAGCTGGTGTGTGAAACCATGAAACCAACCTTTTCTCTGTAATTATATATTTTTAAACTTTTTCTTTTACTATGTAAATGCAAAGCAGTCTTTTGCATTTTGAACACAAGCGCTGTTGAACTGTTAGACATAATATTGTGGGAACTTGGTGATGTGGGAAATGTGTGGGTTTTGCTTCTTGGTAGGCATGTTTTGGTAAAATAAATAGTGGGCCACTTCCATTCCTGCGGTCTCTGAACCTCAACACCTATCTAATAAGTTCCTGTAGGAATAAAATAACAATAACTGGAACAGAAGTTACAAAAATATGGGTTTTATTTATACTTGTTTTCCCTTAAATGTATTTACACAGGACAGTTTTTCCCCTCGACTGTATACATTGATGCATACATTTCATGAGACAATAAAGAATTGAATTAATCAGATGTCAAAAAACACGTAAACTGACTCATGACTCAAAAGACTTCAATAATTCACTCCATGCACTCCTCAGCCAGCTGTTGCATCGTTGTGTTGGAGAGAGCCAGATGAATGCTGCGCAGGTAATTCTGAAACCTATTACAAATAGCAAGGTCATAATTATTCACCACAGCACATAAAATAAGCCTGAGACCATCCTGATTAGGGTTGGACCGATTTTTTTAGGACCGATACCGTTATTTTTTTACAATGAGCCTTAGCCGATACACCGATACCTATTTTCTTGAGCCAATATTTGGAACCGATACTGCTTTTGCTCCCTCAATTTACATCATTAAAGTGACAATGATGATAATAAGTCTCAATTTAAAAAAGGACAATTTCTTGAACTTTCTGTTAAAAAAAAAAGAAGCAGATGCCGATACACGTAAAAAACGCAAATATCAGCCGATGATATCGTCCTGTCACTATTGCTGATCACTTCACATTCTGTTTCACCACATCTACCACATACTTGCCCTAACAGATCAACTTCAGCCAATCATCGGTACATAACGTGATCACTGTGTGCTGTCCAGTGGATACATGTGATGAATGATACAATAGTGCATGTTCTAGTTGTTATGGAGTCTATTTCTGCACATATGGCTGTGTCTACCCTACTCATGTTGACATTACCCCTTGTTGCTTTCGGGAGACAACATTCGTTTTTTTTTGCAGCTGTGGCCTGTATTTTACGTCAAATACAATGCATTGGACACAATTTACATTGCAACTTCTGTAAATATGTAGCCAGATAGAGGTCCAGACTGATCTGTTTAGCAAACAGAATGTGTAGTCAAGTGATCAGGATGGTCTCAAGGCTACAAAATCACCCCCATGGTTACGTTTTTGGTGTTTATCACCGGGTCCCCATCCTCAACTCAATCTGCTTGGGATCTCCTTGCAGCTGGGAGTCAAATCAGCAATAAAAAGCCAGGATGCAAGGCAACAGCACCCCCTACTGCAACCACCCTGATAGCAGGACATGTGGTTTAGAAGAATCTATCTACTTTCAATAGCAATGATTTTAGATTTAAATAATATATTATATTTGTCCAATGCTTTTCAAGACACCCAAAGCACTTTACATATTGTCATAGTCCAACATGTTTCAGGAACGTCAACCAAGCCATGCCTTCTCTGTTGAGTCTACCTTTCCCCGGGAAATCCCAACCAATAAAACTGGCATCGAGCCGGCTGAGTCAAAACCCACATGGCAGTATGTTGCTCACCTGCCGTGCTTCTGTAGCTGGTGGTGACAGATGGAGCGCAGGGTGGACATGTAGTCCAGGCAGACTACCCGTCTGCTCCCCAACAGACTGAACCCCCGGTTCTGGAGGACCGCCCGGCTCAGCTCAAACCTCCGCTGGGCCGTGCTAGAGTTACCGGATCAGATACATGTTGTTTGAAGTGAAAACTAGACAGGGTATAGGGCATCCAAGATTCATACGGGCTAATTACAGCTAAATCAAGGTTTCCACACCTGTGCTGGGGTAGAAGGTGCCCCCCAGAGCTCTGTCTCAGGGTGGACCCAGGAAGGGACAGTCTGTCCACGGGCTCCTCCCCCTCCACGCCCCCAACTTCCTGCCTCCATGTCGGGGCGCCACTGCTCGCTGTGGACACCCTCCCCCGGTAAACATGAAATCCCAAGCCCTCAACAGCAGCCTGGATCTCCGACAGCCTCTCCAACTGCCTCCAGGTCCTCTCTCCCCCTTCTTCTCTCGTCTCATCCACAAGGCCGTCCTTCACCTCAGCTCCTGTCCAGAAAAAGTCTTTGGAGACACACGGCCCTGAAACGTGCGGTTCCACGTTTTCCATGGTGGAGTCTAGGTAAGACATGAGGTCGACAAAGTGGGCTAAGGCCTCCAACCCTCGGTGTGTCGACGCTCTGATTCCTTTATCACCAGTTTTATCCACAGAGCCCTGGGGTGCTAAATGAGTTCCCTCCAGAGACCCCTGCCCTTCCTTTTGTGGTGGTTGGAGAGCGCTATTAGGAGACGATCTGCTACAGCCAGTAGATGTCAAAATGCCCTTCCTTCTACTCAGCCTGGAGGTGTTTCTTAAACAGGTCCGCATTGTTGATGATGATGCAGCCGTCAGGTCAATATTTTCACCTGGTTGTTGTCCTCGTTGTTTGACTCGAGGTTGGCTGGCAGTGGCAGGTGCAGGTGGTTCAGTGTTCGCCCCAGCTTTGGGGTCTTTATCTGGGCAACAGTTTGTTGTTCCCTGGGTGCTGGCTGGTAGAGGTAGGAGTAGCTCCAGGTTTGAATACAACAGGGGAAAATGCCTTCGCCAGCTTTCAGTAAGGACGGTCAGAAGCTCATTTTCTGGCTCAGCCCAGGACTGGCACTGAAGATAAAAGAATAATTGAAACAAAATTATATTTCAAACATGTATCAACCCTCCCCCCCACACACACACACATACAAATACCTGCCTTAAGAAGGTGCAATATATTCCGTTTAGTCAAAGTGTTGAGACAAGACACACTGTAGCCAGCAGCGTCAGCTGGCAGGGGAACGCACTTTACCCTCTCTTCACCATCCTTAGTGCCTACAATTAAACAATACCAAAGTCAATGCGAAAACATAATACAAACAGTTGAAAACACACTGTATATTGATCCATAGGTGTACATTTTCAACATTAAAATCGTTTTGCTCCCATCTTGGTCAGAACAAGGATGAGAAGGAAGCCAATACCATTAACGTAGGGTGGTCAGGTAGGGCGATGTGTCATTCAGGAGACTGGGTCAGTCATGTGCCCACATCATTAAAAGTGACCAGATAAATAGTGACGTTAATACATTTTTTACTAATATTCTGTGTGTATGGTGCCTCAAGATTCTCAAAATGTACATAAACAATACATATAACGTTAAAAGACAAATAAAGGATAGTCTAAAGGAAAATGCCAACATTAAATCTTTGTGATTCCTGGCGTGAGGCATCCATGTCTTCTCTTCTATCTGGCATTTTCACCCTCTTTATGTGAACTTATATTTGCTTGAGGAGATGCAATGGTGGGCCTGCGTAAAATGAGCAGCAAAAGGATTCCTTAGGTCTCTAGTCCTTCAGAGGATGCCGATGATTTTAAATGATTTACAACCAGTGATGTCTTTGTGTGCAATATAAGGTGTGCATACTCTATTCCGTTTATACGCATTACCTCACTTGTCTGGCACAGGGAGTGTTTTGATGTGTGCGTATATCTTCTAATGTTATTAACGTAATCACAAAGTACTTGTGATTACATTATTATTTCATTTTATTTTTTTAAGGAAGGGAAATTAAGATCATTATGCTCTCCAACATGGAAGTACAGTGGTTTAACTTTAGCCTCAAGTCAGGTCCACTTGGTCAGGATGGACATGGTTTTAGTCCCTCAACTGCAATTATTTTTGATCAGAGAAATGTATGCAATGCAACCAGTTGTACTAATGTTGGTTTGCCATTAATGAATTCGGAACAAGTCAAACTTTTAGCTCAAATGTAGAGTCAACTACATTTGAAAACATTTTCCAAGGCGTTCTTACCAGGCCGCATTCACGAGGAATTCTTGACAACATAGAGAGTCTGCATATCAAATATTATAATCACTGGCCTTAATTTTTAGTTTAAAAGAGAAGTTCATAAATGTTAGCGTTATCTCGGTCAAGCAGAAAGCACTTCTGTTCTCTTACTTCCTATGAGCTGTGCACTTCAGTGAACAGTCTCAGGAGCGAGCATATAAGAAGACAAGAAGAATAAACCGACTGCCTTACGGTCTGGCCCGCCAAGAACCGACTGCCTGGGCGATCCCGTCCGTAGGGGACGCCGACCCATACTGCTCTTCACCAGGAAGTGCAGTTGGAGCAGACAGCGCCTGAGGTCCCCCTGGCACTCGGCCAGGAGGCCCGCCACCTCATGCTGCCGCGTCCTGGCGTTCTCCGCCAGACACACCAGACGAAGGTAGCTGCAGACGTTCACCTGGGGAACAGGGAGGCACAGCACCAGACTCACCACCTGTTGGGGCCGTTGCAGGTCCCATGTTAAACTGGATTTTACGGGGGTGAACTTACCGCCGATGGCGTTATAAATAGGATTTCTTCCACGTCGCTTTCAAATCTCTCTTTGAATAATGGATCTACAGAGGAGATATGGTCTTGCATTACACAGTGAGACAGAAAATCAGAGACAGAAAGGCTAACACAATCTGGTCTTTTAATGTGTAATGCTGTAGAACTGAAAGCTAACTGTTAAACGCAGAAAACACAGAAAACACAATGTTACCCAGCCCAAGTCATGTAAACTTGTTAGCTTCAGAGCTTCCTGACACTTGATCACCCCAAACTACGGATTTGTGTTTTCCATTACTTTAATGTAATCTATCACTTTATATCACTGTTCACGAGCTGTGTAATCCTGCTGACCTAACTATATGGTTGAAAAATCGCCAGCCAAGTTTGAAGAGGCATAGACCAAGGGTAACCAATCAGACAGCATGTACGTCTCTTACCGACGTGCTCTCAATAACAAGCAACACTGATTGAAAGAGTTACAAAAATGACTTGTACTTCAAGTTACTAGCAGGAATAAAAGGGGTCTTATTCTGCCATTGAGAAAGCCACTTTATTTACCACTGGTGGTCAGAACCACAGGCCTCTTGGTCGTGGTCATCAGAGTCCTGATGGCCGAGAGGAAGCCCAAGTCATCATCAAATATGACATCAACCTGTTCACCAAAACACACGATGCAAGCACCTCTGAAACCCAAGGCAGGATCAGAGCTTCGGTTTTGGTGACCTATGCATGCCACAATAGGCTTTCACCAATAGAAACATCTCGTACCATAGGTGTGTGTACACGCTCTGTAATGCTGCAACAGAATTTTTTTATACAAATACACGTAATTTGTACAAATCATTTCAGCCAATAACTAAGAACCGAGGATTCAGTACAAAAGTCCCTTTATAGGCGGGGATTTGCGGCCAGTAGAATAGAGACCGGTCTGACCTCCTCGAAGAGAACCAGTGCCATGGCTGCTGTCCGTGGGTCCCGCCGCCCCGCTCCCGCTGGTCTTGTTGCGAGATGCCATGGCTCCTGGTGGTCCTCGGGGGGCGGGCTAGCAACCACAGCCGGGTCCTCTGCTGTAGTCTTGAAGAAGCTGGTCAGAGGAGCGACGCCGGGGTCCGGGGGTCTTCTGCGTCGGGATCGGCCCTGGTGGGACCCCGGTCTCCGTTTTGAGGTGGAGACAGTGGCTTTAGAGGAATTTTTACCTGTGACAAGAAACCATTTTCCGAGAGAGAGAGACATTTTCAGAGATTATTTCCAACAATAAATGTATTACCGGTATTTATTCATACCGCTATAACGACAATCAACAACCAACAATAAAAATTGTTGGGCAATGGCAATACAAGGTAAATTAGCAAGGTAGACTTAGCGAAAGACACGCACACACAATCACCTAATAATATCACTACAACGTTGGCTTATTCTCCAAGCCGCACACACATGACAAACAATGGACGACATGAAGCTGCACTGTTTGTTCCCCCAGCGCTCTCCTGAGAAGGTTACATTTACATTTAGGGCATTTAGCAGACGCTTTTATCCAAAGCGACTTACAATAAGTGCATTTGTTACAATAAGTACATTTGTCATAAGAAGTGAAACAATATATCGCTGTCGGTACAGTAAAGATGTTCATAGAACCAAGTGCATGTATTACAATCGCTAGGCTAACCCATTCCCCGTGTAAAGCAATGATAGCAGCTACTGTAGATGCTACACAATTAAGTACCTTGAATAAGTGCAATGTACAAGTCCCAGGACGTACAACATTCAATGGTGGCTGTGCATTGGTTTCTATGCAGAGTCGAGGTGAACTCTGAACAGGTGAGGTTACTCTGGCCCTACCCGGTAAAGCATCAGGCTTGCTGCGACTGTTGTGGGAGGTGTGGTTGTTGTAGTAGGCAGGCCTGAGGGCCTCTTTTCCTGGGGCCTCCACCAGGTGAGACTGGGTGACCTCCTTCAGCTGGGCAAGGACACACCGGCCACTCCGCTGGGAAGAGCAGTTCACCTCGAAGACCTACCGACAAAAGAGGCCAGAAAGGAACAATCTGCTGAAACACGCAGGGACAAAATATATTTCGTTTTTTACGTATTCACCATAATCCCAGACAAATGAACAGTCTCTCAATTTCCTTTTGACTTAAATGAAAAGCCAACTATGATTATTATACTCATTTCAGGTAGGGTTTTCCAGCGCCAGTAAGCACAATCCTGCTCAGTTTTTAAAACATGCTGAATGGCACATGCTGAATGACACGTTACGGTGTAGCCACAGGGACAAGGCATAGAGCCTCCACTGGCACTGTTCTCGGTCCGCCGACCTTAAAGCCGAGCTCCAGAGCGCAGGCGTACACGGAGGCCGTCTTGCCCGACCCAGGAGGCCCGGTGATCAGCAGGGTGGTGGACAGCTGCTCCAACGTCTCCCCCTCAGACCCAGCCTCGCCCTTGAAGGCCCCACAGTCCCAAAGGCCTGCAACAGAAACACATCCTGGGTACTGTTGTGTTTCCAGAACACATCATGGGAACTGGGTTTATAGTGAGGTTAGAATTTCAAATCAAACCATTGTCGTCGCGTGGGCGTTCCCTTTCAGCTTCTTCTTTCTGATCGTATCCATCCACCCTCCGTCTCCATTTCTTCAACCAACTTCAAAAAGACAAATCAAGGAAGAAAATGACTTGGCTTAGAGACTTTCGGCACAATTCCCTGGAGAGATGCGAGCGTATCTAAACCTCACCTGTGCACTTTATGCACCGAGCTAGAGTTGCCGATGACCTCGCTGGAATGCAAAGGGCTGTACTTCTCTGTCCAAAGAACATCGCTAATACCGGCTTCTCCAAAAAGAAAAAAGGAAATTAACTTATACCATTTAATCATTTACAGAAATTATTATTTACACCTGTTAAAGTAAATGCTCAGACCACAATTTTTACCTGTATTTGGACCGTAAGCGATGGCTTCTGTCTCTGATTCGGTTTTCGGTGTCGGCTGAGGCGTGTCACATGGTCCAGCGCCCTGTCTGAGGCGCTTAAGTCTTTGAGTGCGACTTAGCCTTGAGTGTACCTGCACAGCTTCGGTTGAGAGGACACAGGACTCTGAAGGCCTACAAGTGGTCGTCTCCGCAAGCACAGCTTTCCTCTGCCTCTTGGAATCCTTGCCAGGAACATTCACCTCGTGTTGACGTTTCCTTTTTTCTACTAAATGGTTGGTTAAGGAGAGGAGTAAGGAGGGAATGTGTTTTAAGTGTCCTCAGCTTGGAAATAAAATCCAATCACAAATTGTAATGTGTGCATGTTTGGAAAACACAATGATGTGGTCATCAGATATTACACAATAATTATCAACCACACTACCACATTTTGGGTGACCAAGTCTTTTTAGGTGGAAAATACATTTGTATACACATTTGTACATATTTTCTATACTTCGTCATCACTATAATTGTTATACACTCACCTGGAGATATCAAATCACATTTGTTTTCACTGGACTTCTTTTGCAGGAAGCAAAACACTCTCCTGGCAGGAAATGTAGGATTTGACTTTTTGATCTCTTCTAGACAGTTGTATGGACTTGAGTCGTACTGTGATGTGCAGGCAGGGGTTATCGCTTCGTACCTCTGATTCAGACAGTGTTTGGGTGATCGTTTACTTTGGAACGACTGGAAACTCTCTCCCCGAAGACTAACGGGTTTGGTCAGCAGACCATACAACCGGTCCTGATAACGGTGTGTTTTACAAACGGGTTCAGCCCTGGCATGTCGTGTTTCCCGCATAACACAAGCCCCAAGTTTGCTTGTATGACTTCCTTCGGGTTGAAGTTTATAAATGTTGCTAATAACTTGTAGACCTACACTCTCCTCCATCATTGCGTCAACCTCAGTCGAGCCGAATCCTTCTTCGACACAGCCACGGTGTCAGAGCCGCTTTCTACAGGTGAAAGGAGGAGGTTTACATCACTTTGTGTTACCACCCTGCTTTGAATCTCTCCGACTCCGGCGTGGTTTCTCCGCGTCAGTTTGTTCCGCATTGCAGCCTAATTAATGTGACGTGTAACGTGACTGTATGTAACGTGACTGCACCTTCTCGGTTTTCGGCTTTCAACTGTTCCGCTTCTTTGCCTAGAAATAATGTCACACACTTTACGTTTTCAAATCAGTTTTGGGTGTTACATTGAATACAGTCCGCTTGGGCGGTGTCGTCAAAATGTGAGCGCGTAGAAATGAATTAATTCACTAATTGGATGTTTTCTGAACGGTTGTGAACTGTGACTGCATCTTGACCTTGGTCAACTTCAATACATAAAGCATGTATGCTTTATGTAAGATTTCTGTCAATAAGTTGACTGACATTCTGACATTGGACAATGTATTCAGCATACATTGTTAATGTTTACATAGCATAGTAGTGATAGTGATATTTTCTTTTTTGTCTTGTGCACTGGCGTCACTTTAACAGTTCACTGAATATGAATATTTCTGAATATTTTACTATGCATGCGACAAACAAAACTTGAATCTAAATCCGCGAGCTGTCTTATCACTCCAGAGTCCAGACCACTGAGAAATGTAATGCTTTGCGGACTATTTGACAGAAGGATTCTCACACATTGGTGGATTTTTGTTAAACCAAAAGCATGCAGATACAAATATGGTGACCCAAGCTGCCCCTATAGATGCAATACGGTTGAGCTTATTTGCATTAGGTACAACGAGATAAGTATTCTATTCACATGTATACGGCTCTCCATGGCGGTGTTTTTCTGTAGAGATCGCAGTAATGCGAACATCCTGCAACATGAAAGTGGCTTGCAGTCAGGAATATATACTTTGTGAACAGTCTATGGACTGCTCTTTCAACATTGCAAAGAATTCCAAAAATTGGATAACATGATCAGTGCGATGGCACAGCACATCCCAACAATAGGAATGGTTCTTGTTTGGAGGCAATTCATTATAATCTTCGATTTCCTTACAATTTCTCCTGACAATCTAATGGTTGCTACTGCAAATATCTGAGTGATTTCCAAACAAACTGATTGACTCAAAACAATTCAGGATCAAGTTCAAATGTATTTTTATTTTAAATATAAAAATCCCCATATCCAAAGTTTACAGTTCTTTTTTTTACCAGGATGTTTTGACAACATTGGTGAAGTAACATTTACACACCTAAAGAAATAGGGTGTGAAAATGATGAAAAGAAACAAGATAAACACGTCATGGTTCTGCTTATTGTGGGCTTGTGGACACACTATTTAACACATCCATGACCCTTTCCCCTCAGTGGAGTTTTGAATTAACCAAAGATAAAATTGCTAGATAGAAAAACCCATCTAATGGAGACCCACCCGGCCCCTGTCCCTCAAAAAAAAAGATAAGTAAATCCACCCTCACTTTGGCATAAACGGAGCAAAAAGAAAAACGTTATCTCAAATATCAATTATCCACATTACCGGAATATTGCTTTGAGGAAACAAAAACATGGGTTTGTAAATCTTGATGGATACACAATGGGGGTACAATTGAATATTTAACATTATTACAATGTATACAACATATTCATAAAGTATTCTCTACTAACAACTCGTGTCGAAGCGCACAAAACCCCCCCAACTCAAAAAGTATTAAGCGACAAACTTCCAGCATTTATTGGGCCGGGACGAAAAGAAAGGCATGATAACCTCTTGCTGCTGTGATCGTGACGGTTCGACACACAAGATGGTGCTGCTGGTAAATCGGTTCTGTTTATGTACTTTGCGTTGGGCCAACGGTCTGAGGGACTATAGGAGCCCCAGCCGTTGGAGAGAACACCCTGTAAAAAAGTAGGTCGGTAAGGCCTTGGACCTAAGAATCATAACCCTTTGTTATGTTGTGATCTAATCAACAAACCAACAGCATACCAATGGCTATGTAGAGGTTCCCCCCGTAAAGATGGCAATTTTGAGCCCATCTCGCCTTGCCTTCCGTCAAGTCCAAGTGTGAAGAATAAAATGTTCTACCAATTCAACGAAAGCCTTCAAATCAATGTCCCTCAAGGTCACGGTCCAAAAAGGTATTCACACTGGAGAGATGTGAATAATTCCAGAGTCGAGAAGCTGCATGTGACAACTGGCGCAGCATAAAGAATCAAACAAAAAAAATTGCATTTTCTTCAAGTTCACGAGTCTCTAAAATACAAATACCAAGTGCTAAAGAACTCAGCTAAAAAGTATAACAGGAGCCAACAAGGTTATTGTGTACGTGTACAAATAAACAAAAAGTGTCATGTTATCGTTACGTTTTATCTTTACTGAAGTTTTGATACAGATGTCTAGTACAGGTACACCCTGAACGCAGTTGTGTTCGGTTAAAAACACGGTGCACTGGCACCACTCCCAACCAGAACACGTCACTTCACTGGCTTCTACAAAATGCATATTTTGCCTGACTTGTGTGGGCGTGGGTATATTGTGTATATTGGGATATTGTTCATATTTGGTTAAGTTCTCAAGTCCTTAGGAAACATGTTAAAACTTGTATTCCGGTCATCTTTCTGTTGGGTCCACCGTCCTCTTCCTCCCGTTCAGGTTTCCGTATGAAGCACCAAGGGGTCAGACAATGGTTTAAAAAAAAAAAAATAAGAGGAAAAAAAGAAAGGAACCAAAAGATGTTTGGACCGTTGGCAGTCGTCCAGGCGGCTGGCATCAGTCGGTCATGCCGCATTTTGTCCTCTTGCCCAGCTTGCTGCCACCCCCGGAGGCTCCGATGGTGCCGTTGCAGCTGGCAGCCGTCTCCAGGGTGTGCTCCAGGGGCTCCAGGGGCTCCACGTCAGGCCCCAGCTCCTCCTGGATGCCGCGCAGGCGGGCCATGGCCCGGTCGATGGTGGCCAGGCTCACCAGGTTGAAGTCGTGCATGCTCACCAGGTGCAGCAGGAAGTTGCGGCAGAGGTTGCGGCGGGCGATGAAGGGGCCGCAGGTTTCCACAAACACCATGCTGGCCTGGTTCATCTGGTTGTCCGCGATGAAGCTGCGTTGGTGGGGGGGGGAATGACACGTTATCATTCACATCAAATGTACTTAATAAGCAAGTGATCTTGAGGGAGTTTTATTGACTCACTTAGGGTTGGTTGAATATGAAACGGACAGGACACTACAGATTTGGGAATTGTAAACAGGCAGTTACTTAGTACAATTGTAAACCAACAGTTACAAGAGTAGTTAAATTCAAATAAGTAGCACCAGAGTTTGGCATTATAAACAGGCTGTCACTTACTTCAATTGGAATGTAAAGTTAAGTAAACAAAAATGAATTCTGATATGAATGTTGACATTCTGTGGGCAAATCCTTATTTTTTTATTAATCTAGTTAAAATACGATTGCGTTAACGGGCTAATTTTAACAGCCCTAATTTAAAACTGTACTCTCCAAATTCTCCCATCATCACCCCCAGTTGGAGCTATGAAGACTATATAATTAGACGGTGTGCAAGGATCGATCTAAAGATTAAACATTGTTTATCGTCATTTAACGGAAAAGTCATGAAATGAGGATATCAACTTATCGTGATACCTAGTTTGATACTCTTTAAAATGATCAAATATTGTGTTTGAAACGTCGAGTCATAAAGAAAAACTAGATTTAGCCTGCCACCACTTGAATGTCCTTATATTTCAAAATGAAATGACACTAGATTAGACCGTTGTTAGATATTATTTTGAATCCATGAGCATATCAGGATATTTATCGATATTTTCAAATTCCTCCATAATTATCGTGATCATTAATTTTCAATGTCTACAATAAAAAGTGTCCCAATTGCCGGTGGAAACAGCAAGGTGCTCACCCCTTCTGCATGACGTGCAGGTTCCACAGCTTCATAACCTCCTTTTCCCCCTCATTGACGTCGGTGAACTCCTCCAGTTGCTACGTGGAGAAAAACAATCCAAGAAATTGTAACATAATGCCGTGTTTACAAGAGAAGAAGCTAAACGATGCGGCCCTCGTTCAAAACAATGTGCACAAGTCCGCCATGTTGTCCCCGTTTTCTTTGGTGCGACATTCACACACCGACACCACATGGGACTGAAATAAATGGCGCATTTCAGTTTACCAGGACCAGTGCTAAGCGTACCAGAACCCAATGTAGCCATTATATTCTCCCCGAGCCTTGTCCGACAGACACTCACTTTACATACATCACTTCTGCTCTTGTTCCCGCCACGTAACATTTTAGTCTAGCCGTGACATCAGGCACACGGCTACAAAGACAGACGATCCTTTTACAAAACATGTGCTCACCGTGGCAGTCTTCTCCCGGAGCCACTCGGGGTCCCGCTCGTCCTCGCTGTCTTCTTCCATTTCCTGCGGCCTGAGAGGCATGCAGCTGTCGCTGTGGAAGTAGAGACGGTTGTGGCCGCTCACATAGGTCCTCTGCTGCTCCAGCTCCCCGTCCTCCGACTCCAGGAACTCAGACAAGCTTGGCTTGGTCCGCTTAGGTCTGCAAAGGGGGTCGGAGGGAAAGGCAGTGTGGGCGATGTCGTTTAAACAGATTCTGCTGACCTGAGATGGGTCAGGCAGGAACAGAGATATGCCAAAGGATGTCGCGTGGACAGAGCCGGTAGTGACCCCAATTTAATTACAATGGTTATGTAAACCATCAATTAACCACTCATATTGCTCCAGCATTAGGGTTCAGAGTTGTACAAATTTACATCCGGCACCAGCCGCTGTAAAGTTGGGTCTGAATGCCTGACTGACCTAACTGAATGTAATTAAAACAAATCCTAGGTTAATGTAATGTAGGGCGGTTGCAATGCGTCAATATTTTTTTTATTCTTTCTAAAATAGCTGACAACAAAATGGCCATTTAGTCGCTGTGCAGAATGTCTACCATCAATGAAGCATACAAGGCCTATACAGAAGGGGGACCACCAGAAAAGGCAAAAACACTGCGTTGATCAAAAGGGGACCAGGGACGAAGACAATGATCTGTGATCGGCCCCTGATAAGGGTAGTCAAGGTTGACGTTTATGAAAAACATTACGCGTTTTTATTGGAAGGGAGAGCTTTTGCCATTGTGACTCCTAAAATGTATTAAAGTCAAAATCATTTGCTTGACTGCTACCTTTGCTTTTTCAATGAATTTTGATGAGAACATGTTTAGTTATTCTACATTGATTCGTCAGTTTGTGATGTACACCTCATACATACAATAATTGTATTTCTGCCATTATGTTAAGCCAATGTATTTTTTGAGTAGGTCATATATAGAACATTTGAATAACTGATCAATATAATTGAACGTTAAAAAGGTGCTGCATGTCAAGTTGTGGCATATAGCATAGAGGTTGCAGATGAAACCTATTTAAAATTATTAACTTGGAAGAAATAGGTTTAAAAGAACGTCAAATGATGCGTTTCAATTTCAAATAAATTGTCGCTGTTTTTAATAACTTGGGAATAGATGAATCCATTGATAAAAACATTAGTTATCCGCAGCCCTTATGTAGTGTTAGCCATACACCTTGCAGACATAAGCCCAACATTTTATTTCTACCTCAACCTAATAAAGGTTCTTCCGAACGAGCTCATTAAATATTCACTGAACTTAATCATCTGCATTTCAATTTCATTAATAAACTAATGATTAAGATGGCCGAGATGGGTCAGCGCTGCAGGACCCACGAGGCTGACGGGAGGAGGGAATGGCTACCTGCACACCAGGATGTGAGTGACCGCAGTCCTCTTGACGGGCCCATTGCGGCTGAAGGCAAAGCCGGGCTGGCTGTGTATGTCCTGAGGGTTCCCCACGTAGGAGCCGTCGTAGCACTCGTTGATGGACACGTCTATTCTGGCGCCTTTGGGATGAGGCTACAGGGGGAGGGAAAGAAGGCGTGCCGACAGACGTTGTAGTATGTTCCCACAAACACGATGTAGAAAAACACAGTCTGCCTTACGACAAGCAACCTTCCGGGATTGAGCTCTTCCCTTTGAGGCTGGCTTTGGCCTTGTGTTGAATCGTGTATGATGAAAACGGCAGAGGCTCCTCCACTAGGGTTAGTTTCAGTTTTGATAAGAAACCAACTGAGGCAAAATCATCTTTGTCCGTTAATCTCCTAGTGTGATCCCTAAAACCCTTTTTGATTTGATGAAACCCAAATCTGTTTCACATATGCATCAGAATTATTCAGTTACCGTCCCATCAAAATGTTGATCTTCCAAATGTAGGAACAATGTCACGACGACGCAGTGGAAGAACCATTGCCATCCTCACTTCTGGCATGTTTGACAGCCATTCACCGTTTGTTCACCTGGGGATCTTAATGGGACTTTTTAAACAAATCCCATTAACATGCCCAATTTGGTTCAAAAGAGTAGGGGCACAGCCGAGAACAGCCTTATGGAGGGGTTGTATAGGAATTCAATGACCTGAAGTGTCTTTTTAAACCTATGCTTTGAGAGCTCTCATCCTTGGATTGTGTGAGGCACCATCGCACTATGCCACTGACTATATGCGGTCCCATCGTGATGGTGTGTATTCTTACCACATAGTTGAAGATGAAGCGGGAGTGGGAGAGCTTGAGGTGCTTCAGCAGGCTGTAAAGCCTCCTGCAGTTCAGGGTGCACCAGGGGCAGTGGAGGTCGTCCCGGGCCTCAGTCTGCTGCCGCGTGTTGTTGTTGTACAGGAACTGAAGGCGGACACATGCATTACAACAGGGAGCTCCAGGAAGTGAGCGCAATCGTCCTCAAGGACATCTTTGAATAATATATGCATTTATTAAGTAGTACCTCCATTAACGCCCACATGCATAAACACAAGACAACATTCCTTAATGGTATTCCCATGCAAACCAGTGAACAACTTTCACCCCAACGAGATGGTCGCCGTAATGCGTTCTAAAAAAAGAATTATCAAACCAGCGCTTCCACCTACCTGGTAAAATATACGCAGCTTTTGACGCGGTTCACATTGGACCAGCTCTCTCCTCGTCTGGATGTCCATGCTCAAAGAGTCCTTCACTGCTGAAAGAGTAGCAGAGATATCCCTTCAGAGAGTTGCAAGTGGTGTTAAATCGAATACCAACGTTACTTTCAACTTGGATACAGAGCGCAGCTTCATCGATTGCAACTGTATTCACTAACAAAAATGCTTGTCTTCTCGTCTAGACGAGCATTACTAAGGATTTAACCTATAATAAAACTTGCAAAACGATTATCCATACGTGCATGACTATCAAAACCGACATGCTTTTAAGCATGCAAGGAAACCAGAGCACAAACACACATAAACATGAGCATATGCAAGCGGGTCAGACACTGCCATCCGGGCTCACATGAAGGATGCCAGGCTTCACTAATACCCCAGAAAATACTAAGGACAGTGAACTATGTTCGAAAGAGCCAGGAGACTCCAATGGAAAATGCACAGTTAACTTAAAAATTGGTAGTGCTTTAAGGTCCATCGGATCCAGCAATAAACAGAAAATCCCACATGAATGTAGGTCCTACGGGACTCATTTTAGGAGCCGTCAAAGCACTTGCATTCTACTAGATCATTGCCTGCTGGATTTATGCTGAAAAGAAAAATTTGAAACCATGTGTATAATGACCATTATTGACGAGGGAAAATAGAAA
The DNA here is from genome assembly GCF_949987615.1 of Pollachius pollachius. Classification (NCBI taxonomy): domain Eukaryota; kingdom Metazoa; phylum Chordata; class Actinopteri; order Gadiformes; family Gadidae; genus Pollachius; species Pollachius pollachius. The sequence goes on from NC_136935.1 coordinate 30,957,213, forward strand.
GTGTCTATTCTCAATCAAAGAAAGGTAAAAGGCATGCATTTGGCTCATTGTGTCACTTCCACCCACAGGTCTCCCTCATTGTCACCTACGCTATCTGAGACCACCTCGGAGGACCTCTCTCTTGCATGTACGGATTTCACCATGTGGAAGCATTGCTGCCAATTGTGTGTCTGGGCCCTACCCAGTGGGGCGGCCCGGTGGTGGCTTGTGCGGGTCTCCATGGGGCTGGAGCCGTCGGAGTTGCGCGTGGACAGGGGCTTGGCCACAGGCGCCGTGGACTTGGCTCCGGCGTCCCCGGTCCAGCGCAGAGTGAACTGCAGCGTGGGGCCCTGAGAGAAGGTCTCGAAGGGAGGCAGCCTCTGTGAGGAGAGGGGGGGAAATAAGGGGAAACCTTTCACTTGGTGAACGACGCCTTCAATCCGGGATTGACAAATGACCCCAGTTGCTCAGATTATAAGCATAAGCATTTCTGTTCTTTAACATTCACCATTTGTTATTTGGGAGTTTTAGTCAAAGAGTGATATGGTTTGGAATGTTGCAATCAGTTGAGAATCAGGTTTCATTTCATGTATAGTTTGTGCAGGTCAGATTTTGTGAAAAAGATAGGTATTGCTGTGCAGTTATGAAACCAAAAACCTTGTTCTTGCATATGGGTATACATGAGTCTTTTGACTTTTCCTTTGTAATTTGACTCCAATCCAAAGTACTTCTGAACAGCCGGTCACAGAGGCGCTGCAAATGACATCCCATCTGTATTGGCTAACTTTGAGCTAACACCGTAACACAAAGCAATGAGACGTGAGCCGAACTACTGCGATGGACCGTACTGCGTACTGTTAATGAGGAGGTGTGGCTATGTTGGCGCTGTAGCGATGAGTCTGTAAAAGGATGACATCATGCTTTATCAACCTACTCATTATGACGTATGTATAAATGTTTTATGTCTGCTAAAATAGAAAACCCAAGTCCAATCCAGGGGAAGTTTTCGCGCCCACCGAAAACATCCCTAAGTAAGTGCGGAAAACAGCTAAAACTTTACTTCGGTGACAGTGTGACGTCAGACTGCAGTTGGTGGTGCTGAAGTGCAGAAGCCGGGAGGCACAGTTGCGCCTCCCGGCTACCTGCAATGCTTACAACTTCTCGTTTGATTAATCAAAGCATACTGGGCTACTAGGAAGTGGGTGACATGATACAAATCATGTCGCAAAATCAGTCGTAGAAATCATGTCGCAACATCAGTCGTAGAAAACAGAGCAGGATGCGTGGCTGGTATTTGTGTATCGATACTGCAGAGAATGATTATTGTAACAGCTTTAAAAATTCAGTATCGATATTTATCGAAAATCGATATATATCAATACTGACTTTTTTAAGCTGTTACACTAGTATCAACCCCAGTCTATTTTCATTTAACACGCATGAATGTAAAATCCTACATGGTTATGACCAAGAAGATCTTAATATGAGAAACATTATGGTCTTGACAGCGTAAGTACTTCTAGATGGACCCTCTGCATCAATATCCTACTTGAACCCACACACACCTTCCCGTCCAGGATGGTCTCCCATGTGGCTCTCTTCTTGCTCACGGGGCTGTCCTCCATGCCCTGCATTGACACCTCATACTCTCCATCCAGCAGCTGCAGTCTCCTGCAAGGCAAAGGGATTAGAACAGGCTTTCTGGCACACAGTACTATGTAAAGCAGCCATTCTCTTATTCAGACAGTCGTGATATTGAGGCTTAAACTCAAACCTGTTTTTATCAAAGACAGTCATCTGTGCAACGTAGGTCTCGGTAGAGCCGTCCTCCTCTCTGTGCGAAGAACTCCTCTTCTTTCTGCTTGGGGTCTCTGTAACATCTGCCCAATGGGAGGAAATAAACATTTTCAATAAATAATTAAAACTCTTCATACATCTGTTGGGAGGGGGGGCTGATACTCTGTATGCACACCACATGACTCAACATTGGCACACCAAATTAATCATTTGAAAATATCTATTTTTGTTGACCCCCTTTCTACTGCAGTGCTGTGAAACAGGAAATTGCAGTGAAAGTATATCCAAACTTTTTTCATAAAAAAGGGGAGAGGCTCCTTCAAAAGGTTTGGATTTACCATGGTTCGGAAAAAAATATCGACATTTATGGGATGGTGGCTGTACTGTAACTCATCGGTATCTAGTGTTTTCTCTGGGGATGATAAACTGCAGATAGAACTTATAGATGCCAATTCAGCCCGTTATTAGTCAATGTCTTTGTCTCCACATGTGGCATATGCTTAAAGGTCCCTGTATAGAGCCCTTTCTGCTTATTGTAATGTCCCCCTGTTACCACACCAGTTTGAGGAAGAGGCAAGACTATTTGTTTTTGCGCCAAGAAAATTCATTGTTAATAAAACACATTCTTCACGGTACTAGCATGCTACTTTGTGCCCACTCCAAACCCCCTTGCTTTTCTTCCCAGTTCCACATACCGATGTTCTCGTTGGCCTCGCCATTGACCAGCCCGTTGGCTTCCCTCCTCCCTGCGAGGGACACCCTGAACAGCAGCGAGTAGGACTTGACCATGTGACTGTTACTGGGCTCAAACTCGCTGCTGGAGACCAATAAAGAGGGGTAGGGGGCCAGCTTGTTTTGGTTGCTGTCAGGATTCAAAGGCACCTGCTTTTTACCTGTAGGCACTTGCTTTACTGGGCAGCTGACATCCTGCGATGAGACGGGACACAATGAGATTAGAGCACATTTTATTTATAATGCGATTAGTCTTCAAACAACTTGACATATTTGAACCTGCGCTATACACGTTTCTCCTATTTCACGGCGCAAGCCAAGATAGCAAAAATCAAGGGGTTGATTTTAGTAGGGGATTGTTACGAAAGCCATGGCTGCAGTAACGAGAAAGAATAAGGGAAAAAGACATGGGAAAGATTATATTAAACATTTGGATTCAACTTAACATTACCTTGCGTTTTTTATGACAGACTTTGACAAGTAGCACCTCTAATGACACTGAGGTTTGTTCATTTTCTGAATTCTGTGATGGCTTTTCTGTAAGAAAACGAGCAGATAGTCAAATTATGATGATACCGTTGAACCTAAAGAGAAGCACCAGTAGACTTTACTTACCATCCTTATGGAAGAAACCAGTAAAGGTTAGCTGAAGATGGGACGCTAGGCTGAATAGAAAACGACAGGAGAGACAATGCGGTAAATCCCAGAGCAAATTGTTTAACGTGCAGGGCCATGCCAAACATTGACAAGACATGGGATTTTACTGAGACAGGCTATTGTTGGGTTCAGGTAGTGAGCAAGTAGTGAAACCCAGCACTATTAAATGCTCAAACCAGATGATGCATCAATTTGATTTGAAAATGGTAATGATTTAAAATGTTGAAACTAACGCACACAAGCCAAACTACAAGGTAGAATTGTAATTATTGCTATTCAAGTAAAGGTAGTGGTTCAACTGTATTATGAAAAGATAATAAACTTAGGATGATACAATTTTATGTCAAGTTTAATTGAAGGGGAATCTTTGTTACCATTGAGATTCTTGCTCTCCCTTCATCCTCTCAACTCTCTGCAACAAATCATCCACCTTGAACGTTTTCCTGCAGCAGGAAGTAAAAAAAATACCACATACTATTAGCCACAGTTCACATGCTTGAATTTGTATTTAGCACATCATGCCAGCTTTTACAACAGATGTACCTTTTGGCGTTTGTTCGAATGTTTCTATGAGACATGAAGGTGAGGGTCCTGTGCAGGAAGATGGGCTGTAACGAAAATGAAACGGTTTTAACAGGTGTATCAACAGCTTTGTTCAACAATATTGAATAAGATAGGACACTTTACTCACAGCTATCAAGTTCCTTGTGCGGAGATATCGATATATCTGTGTGGGCTCTGTAAAAGAACACATTTGGATACGTTTATTAGAAGACATTTACATATGATCCTCTGTTAGCAAATCAGCCATGTTTCTAGTCAACGTGGACACATCTTGAAACTAGATTAATGGCATCTATTTTATTAAGCACTGCACAATTCAAAAAAGCAAAATCCTGCACCTAATTTACGTAAAAACCAAGCCATTACATAAGTGTCTGAATTTGTATGATCATTAATTATAGTAGAACAACTCAATTTCGACCCGAGGGGAAATCCGAGCGGTCAATAAGCCATTTATAAAACAATTACCGAACACAACGAAACAACCTGTAATAAAAAGTCAGTCAGAAACGAGGGACGAAGCACCGTGAGTGGAAGTGAGTGGAGCAGAGGCCTGTCAGCCCTAAACTGTGAGGTGGAAGAACTAAATGACTATTGAAGAACAGACACGCGTGTCAATAAACTAGTATCCCAGCAATGTGTTAATTTGTCGTTGCGACCTTGTTTACGTTGCTGTGCGAGTTAATTCTCTTACTTTCAAAGGCCTGCAGGAACAGCTCATGGTCGGCCTGGATCTGCTCCATCTTCGGCTTCTTCACAGAGTTCATCCCGGCGGAGGAAGCTGGATACACGGCGCCGTTAGCTTTACAACTACCGCCACTCATAGTAACACCTGAGCGCTACAAACCAAAAAAACACTTGAGACAACAATACACCTCATAGGGGCGAGCAAACAACCAAAAGTGAGAAGAGCGAAAGTTAGCTTAGCAAGTAGTCCTCGGTGGCTAACATTAGCCAACGAGCTAATTCACGCTCAACCCACAATGCTAACTAACATATTAGCTGGTACAGCTAAAGCCTGGCTAACCTCTGGCTGGCAAGAACAGTCCCAACCCCACTTCGTACTGCTCTAAGAAATCCCAATTAGTATGACCTGTTACAATAACTACAGAGACAAATAGCATCCACGCCTGGCTGCTGCTGGCATGTGTTAGCCCCACGGCTGCCCGAGCTCAAGCCTCGCCGGGCGGACTCACCAGCGACAGAAGCCCATGGAAATGAAGAGACTCCGAGGAGGAAGGATGGGGGCTAGCTAGCGGGGCTAGCACACCAGTGAACAACACTCAACCCGATAGTCCCAGGGGTGTACCGCGTGCGATCATCACAACCGGTCGCACGCGTTGGTATTCTAGTATGTTTTAATCCAAAAATATTGATACGGTTTCTCTGAATTATTGCCTGTTTTTGGTTTCCTCCGATTTGTACTGGACAACAAGGCATTGGACGCCTCTCGTCCAATGGCCGAGGAGCTGGGGGATCTGAGCGCTGTGATTGGCTGTGAGGAGCCGTACGTGACACACAAACCGCTCTCCCACTCCGCGATTTTGCGGGAAATCGAGCTCTCTGGGTTTGTATGTTTCCACTCATCACGACCAAACCCCATCACTGTTCGTCATTCATTTCAAATAGATTGTTTTCTAGTTCTTATTCTTGAGAGCTTGTTTTCTGAATCATGCTCTTACCATGAATCATTTTATATATTTAATTCATCACATCACGTACAGCACATGAGCTGATTGTGTAACTACTAAACATTGAACTGAATACTACCACATTAAACCCAGTTGCCAAAAGTGTCTATTCTTATAATGTAAAGCTACAGCTATAGCTGCTTTATCTTCCGACCCGACGATTGTTTCCGCACGGAGGATTTAGACACACGGAACCGGAATAGCAACATCGCCACTTCCCGTGCAACTTTCACACATGTGCAATGTGGAGAATGAAGCGTGATTAGCGTAGGCTAAACCTTTGTACAATTACCTAATCGAATATTACCGCAGCATATTAACTTACTTCAGGTGGATATTATTATATATATATAACCAAAGCATGGCGGAGGTCATCCAGCTGCGTGTCGAGGAGCGCATCCCGGAGCTGGAGCACCTTGAGAGAGTTGGGCTGTTCACTAGTAAAGAAGTCAAGTAAGATAACCTAACGCTAGTCCACAGGCAGCATTCTAATGTTATTGCAACATAGATTGCCCTGCCATCACCATTCTTGGCATTTAATGTTTATTTGAATATGGACAGATACATAAACATAGACAAGCGTGAGAAAGACATCCGATGTTTGCATCAGTGTTTTTAGCCAAAGCTAATTTACGACACTTGTCCCAAGTCGGGCTTTTGGTTAAAAATTATAATACAGATTAACATTATTAAAAAGTAAGAATATGGAAATGAAATAAAATGGAAAATAAAAGGTAGACATACAGAGAGCATATTGTAAAAAACCACAACTAAGTATGCGAGCCATGATGGTTGCGGAATTAGCCACAATTTGGGGTTTCTTTTGAAGATGTCAAATATAGGGATACATTTCAAGTGGTCTGGCAGTTATGTTGTCTCTATTGTTTGTTTATAGCCTAAGAATAATGAGCCATTTTAGTAAACGTGTGGTTATGTTTATCAAAGATCCCTGATCAAAAGAGCTACAGCCTTGGAATACAAGCTTCAAAGGTTGATACTAAACAAGGAGGATTTCATCGCATACATTCAGGTAAGTTGTCGTACACTATAAAGTCATCTTTCTGCTTCAGTGTAAGAAGAACCCACTAACGTCTACTTTGTTACAGTATGAAATCAACGTTTTAGAGCTTGTGAAAAAGAGAAGAGAGGTGAGTGTTTTCATTATAATTCCCATTAATCAAGGCTCAATGGAAAAATAAATATCGTTATTCAACAACATTTAACATAACCTTTCTTTTGCAGCACATTAAATACAATTTCAAAAGGGAGGAGATTGAGTTCCCCATCGTCCAAAGAATAAATGGGGTCTTCAAAAGAGCTACAAACAAGTGGAAGGTATTAAAACACACACACGGCTAGCACATGTTTGAAAAACAAAGAATCGTCCCCCTGTATGCAATAATGATGTCACATTCCATTTTACCTTTTCGTTACAGAGTGATGTGCAGCTGTGGCTCTCTCATATTGCCTTCTGTAAGAAATGGGTATGTCAACAAATGATTTTCCATAATGAACACAACAGTTGACCTTATCCATGTGTCGTACTATCTAGAGTATTGCTGTTCTGACTGTATTCCTGTTGCTCTCACTTAGGCCACCAAGACTCATCTCAGCAAAGTCTTTTCGGCCATGATCGCAATACACCCTGATAAGTCAGGTATGGTTTCACCTGTTATAAAATTTAGGTTAAGCATCCCCTAAAAGTACGGATGTATCCAGTGTCGTACATGTCCTCTACAGAGCTACATGCAATAAAATAAAAAGCAAACCCGTATTTAAATGTCTCTCTTCCTCCCTTCAGGACTGTGGATCATGGCTGCCAAGAGTGAGTTGGAGGATATGAATTCCTCTGAAAGCGCCAGGCACCTGTTTCTCAGAGCTCTTCGCTTTCATCCAGAGGACAAGAAGGTCTTCCAGGAGGTACACAGGACCTGTTTGGGTGTCGTTTCTAATGCAACAACGGATATTGTATGATGGCAATATAGTACTGTTAACATGATTAATTAATTAATTAATTGATTAATTAATGTTTCTGTGTAATGCTCAATAGTATTGTAAACAATGTGCCTTGTGTGTTGGTCTGATGTCCTGCTATGCAGTACTTCCGGATGGAGTTACTGCATGCAGAGAAACTGAGGAAGCAAAAGAGCATGGCAGAGGAGGCTGAGATGGACCTGGTGAGGAGAGCCAAGAGACTAATGCACACTCGCTGGATCTCTCTGTGTACTGGAAGCCTACATTAACACTCCTCCCTTTTTCCAGGGTGAATATGAATTTTCTCCAGAGGTTATGAGTGGCAAACTTGCAGAGATTGTCTACAAAGAGGCTACCGAGAAAATCCAAGGTGGGCTTATATCTCTTGTGTTGCCAAAGTTACGTTTCTCAATGCCTGTAACAAGGCCCTTTTTATAAAGTAAACATTCCCATCTCCCCATTAGGCGCAGAGTTCATCATCTCACTCCTGAATATTGCAGCCATCTTTGATTTCACTAAGGAACTACAAGATACCATCCTAACTGAGTAAGGCACACAATTATCAATAGGGCTCAGTGTTGATGACGATGGTCGTGGGTGTGTGTCCAAGCAGCAACTCACTAACTCTTCTCTGTCTGACGTTTCAATATTTCTAGTGATTTCGGAGGATTTTCTTTCAAATTGTTATGGTTGATAGCAGTTTTCCTAGTTTACAGCCTTTGCCAACATAAACAATATTTGCAATATTTGCTTATTCTATTTCAAAGCTTTCTTATAAAAAATGCCTCCAAGTTAGTGGAAAGTGACACTGCATCACTTGTGCCATTAAATATTGGGGGGAATTTTGGATTGCAGCATACAGAGCAAGTACACAGAGGACTGCGTGACATGGGACTTCTTGGCCAGGAGAGAGCTGGAGAAACCCAGTGCTGGCGAAGAGCTGACCACAGCCAAGGGCAGAGCGTCTGACATCGCCCGGCGGGAGGAACGCTGCAGCCTGGTCTACGAGGAGGGCCTCCAGTGCCTCAGCACCGGTATGTCTGACACACATAAACACATGTGTAAAATACAACCCACAGAAACAAGGGTGTAAAAAAAAACACGAACAAACACGAACATATTTTTAACTTTCATTGCCTGTTTATAGAACCCATGTTTACGTGCTACGCTGCCTTCTGCTTGGAAAGGCATAAGAGGAAGACTAACGTCCAGGAGTTGAAAGACAAGGTAGGTTGTTTTCTTAGTTTGGTGTGTTAAGTAGTGGCTTCCCATGAAGATCTAAAATCTATATTGTAAACCCGCCTTACCACCTATGAGCTGTTTACAGCAGTAAATAATCTCCATGGCGAAAAAAAAACATGTTAAGAATAACAACGAATGGGAGGAAAAATACAGAGTTTTGACGAAGGGCGCATCACGTTCCAGGAGTTCATTTGTGAGAAAATAACACCTTGGAAACAGGTTACGGAATTACTATTCTGTTGCTTTAGAGTCAAAAGCTATGTCATTCCTTGATAGCTTCATGGTAGTTTTGCTGTGTCTCGTATTACGTTTAACAGGCTAATTAAAGTGTCTGTTTGTTTTCCACAGAGAGAGCAGAGGCTACAGGGAGTGTTTCAGCGCGCTCACGACTCGTCGATGCTCAAGGAGGCTTTCTACAAGAACTGGGTGAGAGCCGCAACAACAACAATACACAACAGAACACCCAAGAGGGCGCTGCTGTTCCTCATGAACCACACAACCCAGGGTAGACGAGGTCCAAACCTACAAAGACATTTGTCATCGATCTTCATAACCATGATTGATTCCACGTCATCGTCATCGCCCTCCACAGTCTATCAAAAGAGTAGATAACGGCAATGAGCACGAAACAAAACCCACAATAGTATACAAACCGGTGGAGACATGAAGGTTAACGTAGTAATTGAAGTGTAGGAGCCTAGAAATAACAATAACATGTTTTGGTTATTGTTCCATAATTAATCGTAGTATTTGTCATTATGGGGAGACAGCGGTTTTCATGTGAGACCTGTAAACACAAAGTGTTGATTAGCCATGGTTAGGATATATTTGTTTATTTAAGATTTGACAACTTCAACTCTAGTCATCACAAAACAAAAAATCACATAATGCAGGATTGTTAACTATCTCTCATTTGTTGAGGCCAGCCATAATATTCAGTTTTACTTAGAAAGGCCTTATTTGAATGAAGCAAGAATCTTGTTTAATGGTGTGATTGTTTTTTACTGAAAGAGTTAAAGTAAAAATCTTCCTCCATCTGTCCAGCTTCAGATCCTACTCGCTGCAGGAGATGCTGAGGGAGTGGCCCGGGTTGCCATGGCAGCAACACTGCGATACAGCCAATCTGTTTCGACGTGGATCCTCCGCCTGCAGATGCTAATGCAGTTGGACAGCGGAGACCTCAAAACACTATTCAAGGAAGCTCTTGAATGCATTAGTCCCAAGGTATAAGACCACACACACACACACTCGTGCACACACTCTCTAAGTGACTAGTGCTATCTTTAAAAATGGATAGGGGGCACACACACACACACTGCTGTGTAAGTGGGCCACCTCCCTAGTCTCATTATACTTCACTCCATCTTGTAATGCATTCTGCTCTAGTAGTGTGCGCCTTTTAGAAAAGGGAGAGTCTCGAAAGGGTTAGGCTAATGGCAAGGTTTTCATTGGGTGGAGTGGGTTCAGTGAAATCTGTAATTTTATTCAGTGTTACGATTAGTTTCAATTGGTCCCCTGTCAATGTCCTCATCTCCCCTGACTCCCAGGGAAATACGGGAAAAAGTTTTCCAGTAGAGCCCTAATTTACTATTTTACTATGACAAGTGGCTCATGCCAACCACAGTGGTAATTTGTGCGGTAATTAGATACAACTCAGAACTATAAACAACACAACGTTCAGTAATATTTTGTATGATGTTTTGAACACCGAGAACTGCACTGGGCTACCCCAAGATTCAATTCTCCAAGTAATGTTGGCTGTTGGCGTTGGCTGTATGGGTAGTCGACTCATTTAATGGTGAGTTAGCAAGTTGCGTGCTATTTCATTAGGATTAAATGACTTCACGTGAATACAACTTTAATACATTCCCGCGACTGTTGGGTATTGTTTTGATTGAGAGACCAATGACGCCAATGTTCCATATCATACCTTTTTACATCATTACCTGGGCAACACATATTTTAGGCATCTACTTATATAGACCACTACAAATATCAAAAGCAGGGCGCTGCGCATTTAGCATTATGCTAATAATAAATAATCACTGGCCTGACACTGTAGTCAAGTGGCCCTTCTTCAGTAGTGACCGGGGTTTAGAATAGTTGACCATTGTCACTGTGTGTGTTTCACAAGAGCTTACCCCAACGGAGGGGGATTACGGTGTCCCAGCTCCATTGAGCAAGCCCTGACTTCAGCCAAGTGGCCTTTCAGGCTTACGACTGTTCAACAGCGAGGGGAGACAGGCTCTCTCTTGAGTGGCTACATGAACACATCAAATCCCTCCATCTAGTTCAGCAGGGAGGGGCCAGAGCCACAAGGTGCAATGGCCTACGGACTTACTTCAGAATTGCTGTCTGGTAGAATACAGACTTGATTTTGTCAACTTGCAGTAGAATAAGAAAGTGAAACGACACAGCCGTTGATCTTGCTATGTACTCGCTATGATAACTCTACATGTTTTACTGATGATAAAGTTGCAATGGTACGTCAGGCGCAGTCAACACATGCCTAACGTGTGTGCGTGTTTCTGTTTGTGTGTGTGTGTGTGTGTGTGTGTGTGTGTGTGTGTGTGTGTGTGTATTGACAGGAGAGCCTACCTGTGTGGCGGCTGCAGGTTCAATGGAGCACGGGCAGCCAGAGTTCAGAGGAGACCGAAGCTTTGCTCAAGGTAAAATCAACATGCAACAACATGCGTGGTGAGACAGTTTTATTCTAACTGTATGGGATATTATTAATAGGGCTATAGTCAAGGTCTGCTTCAAGCAGAACAGACTTTGATGAAATGGAATATAATATTCATAAGTATGCTTTTAATTTGTGTATAGAGTGAGCCCTTTATGGGGAACCGGTCATCTTCAATGGGGGCCACCATGTTGCATCGTCATGTTTCTACTGTAGCACAGGCAAACGGCTCTAAGAAATGTGTTCTTGGCTTCGAGTTCTAGGAAGGAGGGGAGCGTGTTGTCTCCATGGCTGCAACTTATTTGTGCTTCCTCATTTCTACTGTTCTGTAGTAGCAAAACAATGAGCCATGTTGTTTAGGAAATGTGCCCCACACCATGTCGTTGTATTCTAGGTGTGAAAAAAGCTTATTCATCCACTCAATAGGATCAACTGTATGTTGAGAAACATCAATAATGTTACTACCGCAATGTTACTACCGCAATGTGCTACAATATGTAGGACATACAAAGATATCCGATTGTGATTGGCAAAACTGATTTATTTGCAGGTATAGCTGTCAAAAGTCCACCTTGGTGCGATTTAAACTAAATTTTCAGTTGGCTCCAACCTGCAACTCACCACTTGTTGCTAAAAGAAAAAAGGCTTGAATGACCTTTTAATATAACGAGTGGCAATTGAAACAAAGGGGTGATGAGTGCAACGGTGCCAATTCTGATAAGCTCACACTCGGGCCTATCAAACGTTACACAAAAGAGCGCCCAAAAAAAGAAAAATAACTTATTGCTTACATTCTGAGAGGATATGCCTACATACTTTTTTGTCATCCTTTTTCGTCTTATGAAAGTAACACCAGCGATTGTCCGGCCAATGAGAATTGGGTCAAACAAGAGCATATCGACAAACCGACCAGAAGGTGTCCCTAATTGTTGATTCCTGGACTAATGACAGTTGCAGCATCCAGGCATTAATGTTTTGGAAATGTTTCACTCCACACCTCCCAGGTGTAATGGCTTCCATGAAGCGACAGTTCCTGACAGTAGCAGCCTAATGACTGCTTGCTTTCGCACCACCACATTCCAACCAGCGCTTTTGTTTTCCTAAGGTTTAGCCTCTCAAAGGCAGCGCTAATATTGCTAAGAATCTCATTCAGTGCGAAAGGAATGTTGGCCCAGGATAACAAAATATGTTTTTGTGCAGTGTGAAAAGCAGGCAACTGGCATTGCATGATTGAGGGCCGTTCACAACCATATTATAACATTCAGTTTGTTGAACGATTTGGGCGTTTTACTTACATTTTCTGCACATGAATGGATGTGCTACTAATATTGGATAATTGCCCTTGAATAACACTATCTGGGCATGTATTGGGTTCGGATTAAATGCGTGACAATGTCAGGTCAGAATCTACTATCAGACATAAATAGAGATGGGTTTATTAAATGTCATGAGTGGCTAGCTACAAACCTGCAATCATAAACTGATAATCACACACCACAACAGCATGAAATGGTTTCATCACTGCTGTGGAAAGTCTGGCATTGTCTTTGAGAATTGGGGGATAACATTATTCACCAAATGACCAAACTCTGTTCGGCCCAATTGAATGTGAATGTCCTGTGTGTACCTTGTTTGTTCCTAGAGAGGTGTGCTGTCTGCAGTGCCGGCTGTTGCCATGGAGATGAAAGAGTGTTATCTCGACTGGTCCTCCGCCACTGGGGGATACAAGAAGGCTAGGAAGACGTTTGTAAGGTAAGAGAATATCGTTTTAACTTAGTTTGTCCTTCACTTCAGACGATACCAATGATATGGAAATCTAGGAAAATGTATACATTCTTCAGAATGAAAGGGTAAAATAAAATGTATTTCTCCATCCCACAGTTTGCAAGAAAGCCGGCCTTTCTCCAAGAACTTTTTTACAAAAATGATCCAAATTGAGCTTGAACAAGTAAGTATACTGGACATGTCTCGCCAGAAACGAATAGATCTTATTAATTTATTTAGTCACTTCAGTCTTCTCATATTGATAAGCTTTTTCTAGACACACTTTTAAACGGCCCAAAAGGCGGTGGACAAGCAATTAAAAAGCAACATTTTGTGTGCCGTGTTCAAAAATGTTGCTGGAAGTTTTCTTCAGAGAGTTTCTGAGCTGTGGCTAAGAAAGATACTTTTGTTTTCCCTAGGCCTCTCCCAAGATGAGCAACCTGAGGGACTCCTACGAGAGGGCTCTGCGAGAGTTTGGCACCTCAGACGAAGGTGAGAGTAACCAAGAGGGTATAGCGGAGAGCTGCTAGGATCACACTCCATTTCCATGACACGTAAACAACCATTGTGTTTGGCAGGGTGTGAGGGAATATTTTTAACATGGAACCAGACCACATTATATTAACTTAAAGCAGAAAAAATTGTCAATATCAATACCGTAACAGGTGTAATGTATAACAAAATTGTATAAAAATGATTGGTCATTAAACTGTTGATTGCTGCAAAGAAAATGGCAGTGGAAAAAATAACTGCCAAAAAAAGATGTAACCATCAACAGCTAGTGATGTGGGTATTTGATTCTCTGAAACGGTCTGTGAGGTCTTTTTAAAAGCCTTCATTATCAGGTCTGACCTGTGGCTTCATAATCACAGTCCTTCACTGATTGACGGTTGGGTACGTCTGAACTGACCACATTTGCCATCCACCTAGCCAAGGAAAATCAGAGTACAGTTTGTTAAGCCATGAGCAAAGGCTCATGGCTGATGGTCACATGCCTGACGGTGATCGCATTCAGCCACATTAGTTTACCGTAGAGCCTCTGTATCAGCCATATTATGATGAGAATATATTTTTGATCATTTCATATGGTCAAAGAACCCCCCCATTGTCTGTAGTGCCATCAACATGTTCTCCCTGCTCCAGATCTGTGGCTGGGGTACATCAAGGAGGAGCTGGGGACGCGAGGCCAGCCTGAGAACTGTGGCAAGCTGTACTGGAGAGCCATGAAGCTGCTGGAGGGGGAGAGTGTTGAGAGATTTGTCTCCAATTATACCCTGCTCCAGACCGGACACCTCTGAACACCACCTGTTGGGCTCCACTGCTGACCACAGCAGAGTTGCAATCACTGAGGCCTGAATATACCATGTGAAAAGATGGCTTGCTTCTGAGTTTGTTGGAGATCAATTGCAGGGATTGTGCAGTATAAGCATCAATCTTGTCTTGGTCCAAATATGACCATTACCATAATAACCATTCTGTATGTTAATGAATGATGTATACATGGTACCACAGACACTTGTTCCTGTTTGATAGCAACAATTCCCTTTTTATTTGATATTAAAGGAAAAGCTTTTTGCATAAAAAAAGATCTTATTTTATTCATAATTATTCATTAGAATGGTTTTCTGTTTGTGTTGCTCTGTGACAGAACAGTTGCAGCTGAACACGGATATAAACACATTGTATTTATCAGACAGCAACACAGAATATACCCACTTTGTTTAAATTACATTATTTTGAACATTAATTCCATACACGCAGTGGAATCCATGGAGCCCTATATTTATCTCAGTAGTTTAGCAAAGGTTCAAGTACAGGTTGTTCATATTTACACGTTCCATATTTGCCCTCACTTTCATTTCAAATGGTGAAAAATATTGCCTTATAAAACTAGAACATCAATTAAGCAGCATGTGTCAGTACCAAGTGAAGTTTTACATAAAGTTTAAATCAAGTGGATGTCTTCTCAACCTTCCACATATAGATTCAAATGTTTGTAAAAATAAATATTGTAATGATAATTATGACGATTTCTTATTCTTAATACACTTTAGCAATTGCATCTAGACAGATCTTGTACACACTCTCACACTCACACATGTTCAAGTATTTTAAGAACCCTAGAAACTTCGAAAAATAAACTTAAAGTCTGCACATGGACAGTAAACTTCATTTGGAATAATCGAGCATCAAAGTACAGTAGTAATGTCATCCATAACCGTCACTACATTGAGTGAAATAAAAATGACAAAAAGATCACAATTAGCCATATACAATGAAATTGTATATGAGCCTCAACCCTTGATTTGAAGGATTTCACTCCCAAGACCAGATTTGATAATTTATTCAGTTATTATACGTTAAAATTATGTTCAGTTCCTCTTGTCATAGCAGTTTAAACCGTGGCTAAGTGAGTTTGCTACTATTTGACTAGGTAGGTGTGAGTTTGGGTAGTACTCTATTTGCATGTTTTAAAACATTATATATAAATGGACTCAATTGAGTTGAAACCCTTAGTTCAACCGTGAAGACAATTGGTAGATAACCGTCAAAACTCCGAAGTTACCTGTAGTACCTGTTGAAAGGACTTGGATAGCCCCTGGTCCTTTTTTGTTATTGTAGCATTACATTCATCTCACACCTGTGATCCCTTTTGCCAACGACGGCAAGTTAATAATATTACATAACTTTGAATAGCAGAACTTGACAGTACAAGCACAAAGGTAACCACGGACAACACATTGGGGATGACGGATCAGACCAACCTACAGGGGTTATAAATATGGCCTGCATGGATCCCTTATGTGATCACCAATTGAAAAACGAGCATGCATTAGATGTGCAGCCCTGTTTTAACCCCGCTGTCAAGAATGACTGCCCAATGCTCTGAGAATTGAGGATAATAATAATGCCACGTGACACCCAGGAGCATCACGCAGATATGTAGCGTTAAGAATTCTCACTGCCTGGGGGCTGCAAAGCAGCAGGAAACCAATATTGAACAGCTCCCCGTCTCAACGTCTGCTTCTGCATCAATCAGAGGTACTCCTGTCCCTGCACATCTCCACCCAGATGCATGCACTGATCATTATTACATCTCTTTAGAGTGTTCTTCAACTAAAACCCATTGATGAGAAGGTTAACAATAATACAAAACAAAACGTTGTCTGAATGACCCTATAAACCCTCCTCGGCCTCAGATCTTTTTCAAGAGGATATAGGTGAAGAGCATCACCACACCTGCCAACAGCGCCCCAATGACACACTGGTGGATGCTGATGACGTCCTCCAGGGAGTGGATGCGTTCCTCCATCGCACTAGTGTTTATGTAGTCATAGATGGAGGCGCCGACGCTCCACACTGCCCACACGACGTCCACCAAGGCTTTCATGGTGGGAGAGACCATAGCGAGGGTCCCACGCTACACTGAGAATACAGAGAGAGATTAGGGGTAAACCGCAAGACAACAGCTGGACATGATGACAGTTAAGAACAAATGGAACTATTTGACTACTTTTCATCTTCAGACAACTCAGGTTAAAGACATCTGAAGACAAACAACATCAGCAACAATGAAGTACGGGTTTTGTGCTTAAAATTGGTTTCATAGGATTCGTCATTTGATATGCACTTTATCTCCGGGGCTGTCACATTACAGAGAACATCCTTTGCATCTTTCAGCACATTGAGGGTATTTTAATACATCTACAACAACGTATTGCTTCGAATTTGTGTGTTTAAACGCGATACACGGGCAAGAAGTTATAACGATCACTAGATACAACAGGCTTTTGTTTCGTTTAACTAATTTTCTTGTGCTCCACGTTAACAACAACCATGCCTTAGTACGACTCCTTCTCGCAGAGAAAATGAGGACAGGCGTTGTGACATACTCACCGACAAGTGTCCGCCGGTCGTTCATGGTCCAAATGCTGTGATACATTCGTAATGAGCTTTAGAAAGTACGATATGCTTCTCGTTTTAGAGTATGCGTCTACAGCCCTGTACGTGGGTGCTGGGGCCAAGCGTGGTGCCGTCACCGGGGTGGGTGGGGGGGTGGGGGTTGGGGGGTGGGTGGGGTGGGGGCTACAGGGGCTGTCATTTTTATTATCACCGCTAGAGGTCAGCCTAAGCAAAGTAATGGTGTGACTCACAAAAGGTGTGATACCTGCCGGCTTGTAGCCTCCCAGTCGGCACAGCAGCATCCATATTACTATTTAAGAGAGGACCCTGGGCAGCAGACCCACGGGTTTGGGGAAAGCTTCAGGATAAGGAACGCATAGGCCGTTGGGGTCGACATCGGCTGAACCTACAGATAACCACCGCCTGTGGTTTGTAGGCTGAATGTTGTCCTTCTTTTAAACGAAAACGGTAATAGTCTAATAGACCGTGGATATGCGCAACTATTGCAGCGCAAAGCAAGGGTCGAAATTCTGCAATTACGGGCGAACCCAAGTGTCGATCTTAAAATAAACAGGTCCACCACTTAGGAGGGAAACATGTTGGGGAGGGCTCGGCTAGCCCATATATCACCTCGTTCCAGCTGTTAGTAATATCGTGGTCACGGGTTGCAACACGGCAGCACCAGCAGCGTATTCCTCTCCAGAATGGATATGTGGGTCCTGGACGTGCTTGTTGGCCACGAGGTCGCCGCCTCTCCGCACGTCGACCATTGAAATACAGGACGGGAAAGCGGGCACAAGACGCCAGACTGGTGTCTCTTCTTCTTTTTCTTCTTCTTCTTCTTCTTCTTATGCTTCCTCGGAGGGGGTAAAACGTGGCCTGGCTGGGCGACTTCTTTCGGTCAACAATGGGTGAGGATAATCGTACAACATTTGGGAGTCGTGCAATAACCTGCGCAAAGTGCTAAATAAACAGGGGCGGTGGTGGTGGTGATGGACGCCGATCTCCAACTTCGTACGCAGCCGCGGTCTTAAGACCAGACGGTCCCGTCAAATGAGCAGAGAGTGCGTCGGATCCCGGTCACCCGCTGCCCCCCGGGATGCGGACGCCCAGCGGGGATCGCCCACCACGGGGAAGACAACAGGTAACGACCCAATCGACGTCCTTAATTCCCCCCCAGACATTTGTAAAATTTGACCGTTGGTTGGTTGTTCCAGTGGGGCATGGTGGATGATCAGTCGGTAGAGGGGAATACCCTTCTACGATTCCGGTGGTCGCGGTTGTAGAAAGGTGTGTAAACGAGACGCGTTCACTGTTTTATTATACGTCGTGAGGAATAGCGTGGCGTTTCGGTGTTGAACTTCCCGAAAGAGTGGGGTTGGTGGTGATATTGTGCGTCAGAGGTTGGGTCTTTGCGGGCAAGGTGAGTCCTCATTCATTCAACTGGCCTACAAAGTCCCAGTTTCTGGTTCATGTGACAACCTGGTTCCACACCCCTCTGCTGAGATAGCCGAATGGGCAAAAGCAGCCAACACAAAAATATGGATTTTTAGGGATTACTGCCTTCATATTTGATAAATGTCCGTCACATAGGCTTGTACAAAGCAATAAATGGAAACTTAATGCGCCCTATAAAAAATGTGAACTTTCTCCGCACTACCTTTAAACAATTACAAAAAATAACACGAATAAAAAAACCCTTGCTGAACAAATGGTTATTATTAGACCGCCAAATCGTTGCTTCACGCTGTAAAATAGGCCATACGTTTTCCGAGATTAGACTGTGGTCTTGTTTCTGAAAATAGTACGCCTTAAACTTGCGTTATGCACTATCAATGTCCATTCCTATACATTTCAGATTGGATTTGGGATTTAAAAAAATCTTTGAAACATGTTTTTGTTAATAGGCCTACTAAGTATTGGAGCATTCATGTCTTGTGTCATCCATCACGTTGTAAGTTAAAGAAAGCCATTTACCTCGTATTATTTCTGACCCCACAATGGACATTGTGTAAAAAATAAAAAAGGTAGGCCTAGTCGTTAAAAAAAGGAAAACATAGAAAGAGTATGCTACTGGAGTTGACACAAAACAGGATCTCCATTATATTAACATTAACGCCTAGATAAACAGATTAATTTCAAGTTCCCTGTTTCACCCGGCCCTTAATAAAATCAAATGCAGATGAAGCAGATGAAGGTTTAAGCAACAAGACTATTGAAGGCGTCGATAAGTAACAAGTTTATCCTTCACATTCAATGGGTTAAGTGAGTAAGCTGTTTTGCGGAGCAGTTTCTATATCTGTCCTGACCCAAGCATGCCACGCATAACTGGCTAATGAATTTAGCAAATGGACACTAGATGCTTTATGTAATTAATAGAGCGGTTAGCGACAGTAGCATCTCCATGCTGAAAGTGACACATAGGTAAGACATCTGCTGAATCGGGATTTTTTTGTATGACTGCTTGCAAAAGGATGACCTCAACATCAACAATTATTAAAACACATACAAATGGCCAGGCAAAGCACATATCTTTAGTAGGAACTCAACATAAAATCGTTATTGGGTCCCACAGGCTATTAGCTTTTTCCAATAATATCTTGCTCTAACCACTAATATTGAGTCATATAATATACTTTTGTAAAAGTCCTTGTTTTCTGTGTAACAGAAAACCAAAATACTGATATCAAATAATGTTAAAACTTACTAATTATTAGTTTCTTATCATGACAATTCAGTCAAGACTCAAATATAAACCCCTGTATTTCTGAGAAGGTTTGAATACAATTTCTGTATTAATTATTCCCTATATTTGAAGGCTATTTGCTGAAAACAAGTACAATCAATAAATGTAAAAACATAAAGGTCTAGTTCAATACATCCAAAAGTGAACATAATAGAATATGAGTAGTTCACATGTACTGTAGCATATCCATAGACAAAAAGGGTGGGCCAGCTCGTCCTTATAATGCGCTGGAGATTTAAGGTGTACTGCGTTCATCCGTCATTAGACCAATGATTACACGGCGCTCTCTACAACCACGTCTACTTAAGAGCAATGTCACACATCCCAAAAGAGTAGATAAACACACTCTGGCTGAAGCTCCTGTGCGTTCTCTGTACAAGGCGCGGTGGGGGTGGGGGGGAGAGAGTTAGAGACAGGAGCAGAGGACCTAGTAAGGGAGGGATCGGAGGAGCAGGCCTGGTTTGGATAAGCCCCATCGCGGCTGTGGGGAGCCCGGGTGGGAGGGTGCTGCTGAATCAACGTTTGATATGCAACAGCGACGGCTCAGGACCGCCTGCCAAGCCTCTTGCAGTGGCATGTCACGTTGTTAAAAAAAAGAGGCCCGATAGGACTAATATTGCCACTTGTTCGCTTTTGCTGCTCACATTATTAGTCCACATAACACACCCCTCTCGTTTTCCGTTGGGGGGCGCGCGGGGGGGGGGTCTCATATTCCCTCCCCACACGTCGTATGTAAGCAGAGTTATAGGTTTCCTTTAAATAGCTTTTTCCGACATATCCAGGTTAGCTACGTGAACTGGGTCAATGGGTTTTTGCAGTCTTCCTGTGAACACAATTGGGAAATGCCTTAAGATGGAAAGGTAATGTTTATAAGGGCATGTGACGAGTGAGCCGGTAACAAGCGTGCGTATGTATGGCCTCACAATGGGTTCACTCAGTAATATATATATATTTTTTGCCCAGTTATGAACAAGAGAGCAAAACTCAAAAAAGCTGTTCTCGGAGCTAATGTTCTCCCCTCCACCCTCCCACTTTTTAAAACTAAAAAAACGAAACAGTATTCTGAACATGCAAATCATTAAAGCTTTTCACCTGTCTCTCGCTAAAAGTAAAAACTTGTTTTGCATGTTCGCCGTGTCGCTACACAGATAGCACGAGTTACGACCTCCAAGCCTTTTCTTGACGAGGCAGTTAAAAAGATGGCGGATAGATCTTGATACTTCTGGACTGTAATGCATGTGGGACGAGGAAGCTAGTGCAGGGCGAGAGAGAAAGTGAGAGTGAGAAAAAGGCAGCAAGAAAAGTGAGGGACTTTTAGGGGCAGCTGTGTTTAATTAACCCAGTCATAATGCCCCTAAAAATCCTTATTGCTCTTGCAATGGTCAACAAATCTCCTGTTAAAGCGAAGCAAGGATGTCTACGCTGCATTTGGATCTGCATCCCTTCAACAACCTGTTGCCCCCATCGCCTGCCCCCGCCCGCACAGCAGTCGATGCAGTCCACTAAAACGTACAACGGACAAATCGAGAATGATCGATCTTTGCGGTGGTTTAGAAAGAGTATAGGCCTGGTTTTCTTTCCGTTTTAGTCTGTCAGCGCTCCTTTGATAACATGACAGAAGCAAAGGTTTCTGACAGCGTTCTTCAATGCCAAGTTGAGAGATGGGGGGTGGGATTTTTGCGCCAAACACAAGGAGGTAAAGGCAATTCATCTCATGTGTAATGATCCTTGCCTGTTCTGATGTTGAATTATGTATGACTTCCATTATGGTGTGAATGTCGCTGTTATTATATTTTCGGTCTAAGGTTTTCATAGTTGTAACACACAGAGTACAGTCACCCTACCGTGTCCTTCAGAGCAGAGTGGTCGGATGGAGACGCAAACAAGAGGAAACATGAGGGCACGCATGGAGATACATATTGACACACTCACAGGTGGGCTTATAGACAGATGAGATAGACATACTTACAATCCAATTGACTGACGGACAGACAAGTATGACAGACAGATTCAGACAACCGGGAAGTGTGTCACAAGCAAAGAAGGCTGGCAGACAGACGGGGAGACAGACAGGCAGAGGGAAGTAATATAATGGAGCTAGAATGCTACACAGGAGGCAGATAGAGGAACAGACGCACAGACGGTCGGAGACACAGCTGTGCACAGAGACTGACGAGGAATGCTTTTCTGGTGTGGGTGATGCGGTGGGGTGCGGTGATCGGGGTTGGAGAGTGGGTGGCGTAGACTGGACTGGAGCTCTGCATGTCGGAGTCAGTTTTCCTTCTTGGGGACCGCTAACAGGGAAAGACAGACGGTAGTGTCCCCTTCACTCACCACATGGGGGGGAGAGAGAGAGAGAGAGACAGAGAGATGAGGATGAAGGAGCTGAACAGCAAATATACAGATGGAGAGAGAGAGAGAGAAAGAGAGAAAGGGAGAGAGAGAGAGAGAGAGAGAGAGAGAGAGAGAGAGAAATAAATAGAAAAAGAGCCAGGAAAATGGGCGACGGAAGGTGTGGAGGCCATGACTCAGGACATCAGACCACGTGGAAAGGGAGAAGGAAGGAGTGGAAGGAAAAAGGAAGTGAGGAGGGAGGGAGAGAGAGAGGGAAGGGTAGGGTAGATATTACTCATCAGAGCATGTGGACTCTCATATGGTTATCACAGGGTCCGACTGTGTCTTTTCTGAAGCTCCCTAACAACCCCCCCCCCCCCCCCCCCCCCCCCCGCCCCCCACAGTGGAGGCGCTAGGCCGAGAATGAGCTGAACCCTCCTCAGACATAGTGCGTCTGGCCTGTGGCCCCGCGGCCTCAGAGCTTCTCTTTGGAACCCTTTCTCACTGCTGTTCACACAAAGGCAATTCTTTAAGGAGAACTTATAGTTTTTCAACTTGGACCCTATTGGGTCTGATGGAGTAACGCGGGCAACACATTCTGAATTTGGTCTAGTATTGAGCAAGAGATCTACAGCCGAAAAGAAGAAGAAACAGGGGCTAGGTTGAAAGATCCCGGACTTCCCCTTTAACTCTTTCACTGCAGCCATCCTTTATGTCCGATATAATGAGTGCGGAAAGAAGACGATCGGTCACCCACACATGGCTCATCGGTGAGCTAGAACGTTTTCTGACGTGGGTCTGACTATGTTACAATGACCTCCGCCCTTGCAATGACGACGTGGATTGAGTGGTATTGTTATTATCACATGATTATGAATAATTTTGAACAAAGAGGGATGGGCTATAATAACCTCACTTTGGTGTAAACGCATGAACGCATGTTCTGAATGCCAATGCTGCTTAATTTCCGAGAGCAACGAGTCACTTTTCTATTAACGAGACGCAGTTCTATTAACGATCAAGGCCAGCATAATTCTATGTGTTTCTTATTTGTGCCACCCCATCTTAAACACTAATCAAAGTGTATGGCGCAGAAGGGAGAGATAAGGCATGTCTTCTGCCTTGTGCCAGGAAGACAGTACTTAACTTGAGCTATAACTTGAGCAAGAGAAAAACATTGGCACCTTCGGTTGCTGGATTATGGGATTTCGGCAGCGAGAGAACCATGAATGACACCACCCTGTGTCATTTAATACCTGGTTGTGGCTGGTCACAATGAGTGTTAATCAAGGAGGGAGAGAGTGTTGCTCCGCGGTTTAAAAAAAGATCTGTCAGCTGCATATATCTTGGTTAACAACAAGTCTGAACACGCATCCACACTCTTTTTGTATTTAGTCTCACGGTTCGCATTGTTTAATATGTTTAAACAAAGACACTAAGATTACCGCCATGCATCCAAATGAGAAACCAGCCGTCAGTTGAGAATGGTTCCCGCTGTTTTCTTCCAGTGGGGCGAAAAACGTTAGATTTCTTGGTGACTCACTCTTTGTGTGAGGCCTCTGAGTAAGAGCTGATTTCTTCCAGAGGATGATCGAACACATTGTTGGGTCATTAGTGAGCAAGCTAAAAGCCAGAGCCAATGCTATGGCGCTAGGATGTACAACAGGGCAGAGTCCAAGGTGTTGACAGGTAGCCAACTGATGGATAAGAAGGTGATCCGTGTGCGAACTGCCTGTTCCCACGTGTTTTTTTTCTTCTTTTTCTGTTGATGTTTGAAAATGTGCTTATGCAGCAAAACGTGGATGATGAGCTCGCCCATTGTTACATGACTCGACATGGAGGAATAGAAGCACCACACCCAAACACAGGAGCCCAGTCCGGCTACCAATCCACCACCCCCATCCACCAAAAAGCCCCAGATCTTGCTAAACAACCTTGCCGTGCAAGGGTGTGGGTGGCCTCACCACCATCACTAGTGGAACCGCTCAAATCCAGAGCAAACACGGGAGACAAAGCTACAGCCCGGGGAAAAAAAACATCTCCATCAGTCAGTTTGTCAGTAATTAGTTCCAGGTATTCGCTGTTCCGGGACTAAAGAAAAAAAATACTGTGCCGTCACAATTTCAACCAGCACTATTCAGACAGACAAATGCAGGCCGGAATATCGTCTCAAATACCAGAATGTAGGTCATCTTCGCCTCTCATTTGTTAATGCAAAGATAAACAATACAAATTGATAGATAGTCAACTTAACTGCTTTAGCAAGTACGAATAAACTAACGTGCAACTGCAACACTGAGGCTTCTTGTGCCGGAGAGATCTGTCATCACATGTGGCCGTTCTAAACAACATAGCAGAGCTATGCTTAGTGGCCAAACCAAAAGTTTAAAATAAACAATAAATGGGATTTCAAAGCCTCTTATATAGCTTTAAGAGGTGTCATTTTACGCTCTCACACACACACACACACACACACACACACACACACACACACACACACACACACACATACGCACACATACGCACACACACACAAATGAAGAATGAGGTCCCTCCACTTAGGCACTAGGGCAGCATCTTAAGTACACACACATCCCGAGGTAAAGGCATGCATGTACAATAACACACACATGCACACACACACACACACACACACACACACACACACACATGCACACAGAGAAGCAAACCTGTCCACCTCCACCTTTCAACTTCTTTTATTCCCGCTGTTTGCTTTTCTTTGGGTTTGTCTCACTCTGTCTGCAGTGGGATGATGTTGCCTCAATGCAACGCAACCGCCATCAACTCTTCAATACAGGTCTCAGACTGTAGTCCCGAAACTTATGATGACATTGTGTTAAAAGTATTAATATACCTATATTTACATGTAGATATATTCTCATATATCTAGATGTATAGATATATCGCTATATATATATCGATATCTATATATAGATATAGACGTAGATATATACTGTATATATATATATATATATATATATATATATATATATATATATATATATATATATATATATATATATATATATATATATATATATATATATATATATATATATATCGCGACAGTCTTGTTAACTTATATCGGGAGGAGAAACACCATCTCCCTAGGTTGGTGTGGGGGTCTTCACCTGTGAAGAGAAAAGCGCTTTTATTTTGTAAGAGAGTAGAAGTAGTGAAAGTAGTGCATGGCTTGGCAGTGGTGTTCTGCCCAGTGTGGACATGGTGTCACTTATTGAGTCGCTGTATAGCAAAAAATGAGGTGTGTGTTGGGTGCGCGTGCGTGTGTTGTGTGCAACAAAGATCTCCTTAGGGTGTTTGGAAGTGGTTTCTCATGCTGCAGACACACAGCCATGTCTTTGTGTGTGCAGTCAGCAGGTGTGCGTGTGTGCCAATGCACAGCCGGTTCCACCCAGAGCTGCATGAGGCAGGATGACCCCAGGGAAAAAGAAAGAAAGTGTGAGTGGTGGTGTGCTAAGCAAAGTTCACCCTCCCTAGGCGTGTACTGTGTGTTGTATCTCTTTTACTCAGTGATCACAAGGGAGAAAATGGGTGAGTCATCTCTGTGCTGGTTCATGATCTGGGACCACAGATATATGATCTTGGTTGAGATCATATATTGCGAAGGTACAGTTTAGTTCATCGTAAGCGTTTTTTTATTTCCTTCCTTCCCTCCCAAATATTGAAGAGCACTCATTTCCCCCCCACACATTTTTGACATATTTCTCAGAATGCCTCACAAGGGAACAGTAATGTATGTTCAGGGGGTTATTTAGCTTTTTCCTCTGCGTTCATGATGTATCTTTTGTAACTTAACGGCAACAAGAATCTCAGACTCTGGTCCAGATTTACACCCTGCAGTCCGTAGGTTCTCTCTTTGCCAAGCTTGGCACGGACAGGAAGAAAGGGAAACCCACCCCCCAACCACCCCTAAAAAATAGTCCTTCCATTAGAGGGGGAAGAGAGAGAGGTTTTCCGCCTGCTTTTGAAACTGGCACTGGAAGTTATTGAAGTCGCGGCGAAAAAAAAAAAATCTGCCGCTTTCCTGGTCTTGGTGTTGGCAGAGGCATTTGTCTTGTTGGGGTACAGCTCTGAGTCTTTCCACGATGGTTGGTCTGAGGGCAGCAGTGAGCTTGCGCCTTTCTGTATGTACACGTAGTCCCCTCTGCCTCGGTTCTGTTGAGGGGTTGGACCCGGGCGTAAACACATTCTGCCAGGCACATGTGTGTTAAGACGACGACAAAGGGATCTGCGAAGTATCAGCATCTCAGGCATCGGGGCTCAGTGAACTTCTTACAGCCTCACCACTTTTAGGGTGTCTTATGTTCGTCAGGGCTGAACAAAGAACCGTTTTATGTTGGAACTGGCATGATGGGAGAAGCATCGTGACAGGCAGGCCCAGGGCAGCCCGCGGCCTGTACTGAGTGCCCTTCTGGAACTATCGATTTGCTCTCGTTCGACACAGTAGCCAAAAGATAACCGAGCTGTCGGTACGACTCTGCAAACCACGGTTATGTGGAATGTCAACGTTTCTGAAACAGAAAAAATTATTGTATCAACGTTTATAGATGCGCGTATATCAACATGTGTTTTAACTGCCCTTGGCACTTTTGATGCATTGTTAGTGTTGTAAGGGAATAGAACGTGAGCAGACTATTCTGGTTATGGAATAACATGAATTTGATATTTTATAACACACCACGTATATCAAACGTGTAATAACAGGCTACACTTTTGTTTGGTGCACCCCAGCAGCCTAGATGTCATCTTAATGCATACAGTATTTGCACTTGTTTGTTAAACGCGAACATGAATATATTTTATGAACAAAATATTCCTAACAAACCTCTAAATGATTGCTCCATCGTGGTGTCTAATGCCATTTTGGAGATTTGGGACGACGCCTTCAGGGCTGTCCCTGGGCCGTGGTAGTGAGGCCTAGGTGAACACACACACACACACACACACACACACACACACACGCACACGCGCACACACACACACTCACACAAACAGAAGAGAGATAGATCAGATACATTGTGTTGCAGCTAAATATGTTTTGTTTGCTGCCTTGTTTACACATGATGACTTGCTAATTAAAGACCAGCTAAATAGTTATTCATCCAAAAGTGTTAATATGGTGTTTATTTGCTAGGTCAGCTACTTTGAAATCGTAGCCCAATTTAATAGCAACCCCCTAAATAGTATGGTTGATAATTAATAGATTCCACATTCCACTTCAAAAAGAAAGAACTATGAGATCTTGTTCTCTATTCCTTATTCTTTATTAATATGCAGCTTTCCATGATCATTGCATTTATTAACATAACGTTGATAATGTTCAATACACACTGAGAATGAGGGGTGACCTCTCACACACGAGGGGTCATTGCCTTGGCCTCACTTGGGCAGTTCTGTTGTGTGTGGCGACGGGGTATGACCATGACTATAAATAAGTGGAGTTGAAATCAATAAGCATGGTGAAAAAAATTAGTCACGTTGATTACTTAAGTAATGATTTAATCAAAACGTTTTGTTCTCGCTAGCCAGTTTACACTAGTGTACACAAAAAAACACGTGAGCGTTGTCATGGCAACGAGTGTGCCTTTAAAAATACATGTGTGGTGTGTGTAGTAAAATATACATTTTGGGGTATTTCATGGCCTTCAATGGCCTACCAAGCAAAAACACTGATAACATGCTCTGTTGATAAACAGTTAACTAGAGATGCTGATTTTTGTTTCATAAATTTGAGCATTTGTGGTTTGCAGAAATTTACAAATAGATACATTTTCTTCTGTAAACTGGGTTGTCTGATTCCACAGTCAACAGCCTCCTCAACCCCCTTTCCCCCAACCTTCCCCCCGCTAAATAGTCCAATGTGTTTCTTCACAACATTCTTAAGGAGTTTGATGGCGCTGTGTTTCATTGCGTCGGCTCAGCTCCTGGACACTGCACGATTCGGCCATTGGTCGGTGTGTGGGTGTGTGCGTGGCTCCATCGTCTATATGGCACACCTAATAGTGTATATTGACTGAACAACAGCCTAAGATGTTCTTCTCAGCGTCAATATAAAATATCGATGCACAACTGAAAGCTTTGACTTCACCTTACCTCAGCCCAAAATCTCGTAGACCCCCCGCTCACCTACTTGATCGGTCAGCGCTTAATTTCACTTCTAACACTCTTGGCTGAGGATGTCTCGAGCCAGAGTGGAGGCCGGGAGACATTGGGAGCGACCGAGATTGGGAGAGAGCGCGAGTTCAGGACAGAGAGAGAGGCCGGGAAGAAGTGAGATTGGGAAAGAGGTATCAAGCGAAAGAGAGTTCGGCAAAGAGAGCTGGAGAGAAAGATCAGGGAAAAGTTCAGGAGAGGGAGAGAGATCGAGAGAGAGATTTGGAGGGATTGGGAGAGAGAGTGAGGGGATCGGTAGAGAAAGAGAGAGAGAGAGAGAGAGAGAGAGAGAGAGGGGGGGGATCGGTAGAGAGAGAGAGAGAGAGAGAGAGAGAGACAGCAATAGAGGCCAACATGATTGCAACAGGCACCAGGTCCTTATCCTGCCAGAGAAGCCTTAGCAACAGCTCCATTGCATAAATCAAGTTGTTATTAAAGAACATGTACATAATGGAAGAAAAACACTGGCACCTCCAAAGCTTTAGGGCAGGAGAGAGAGGGGGGGTGGGGGCAACTGTCCCTACTTTGTCTCATCTTCCTAGCCTCCTAAACGTCCACATTAATATTAGGAATGTGATCTTTCTACTAACGCGTGGTGTTTACGGGACCATGGCTATGAAAGTCAAACCACTGCCCATACATGAAGACAAGCGGTGAACAGTGACGGCCGCTATCCTCCAAATGTGATTAAAACAGGCAGGCATGGGGTTAACCGTGGGTCTAGCACACCGTAGCTTAGACATTAGCATAGCCACAGCAGGAGGTAACGTGTTTTTGAGCAGAACGAGAACATTGCGATGAGCAAGTTCTGTATGAACACTCCTCTGTTCGGTTCGAGACTGGTTCATATAGACCTCCCACATCAAGTTATAATCATACTACTATAATAGCAGGTACTGTCGCACCAGTTACTCAAGTTACTCATGTGCGCATGTGCCAACCTGCCTGCAGCTCAGACACACACACAGCACGCGCAAACGCATACATATACCGCAAGCACGCACATACACACCGCATACACACACCGCACACACACACACACACACACAAACACACACGCATGCGCACACACCGCACGTCAAGACAAAGGCAGCAACACATACACGGAAGCGCACACGCACGCACACACACCGTACGTCAAGACAAAGGCAGCGACACACTCGCCAAGCTAAGACGTTACGTTTTTAAAGCATAACGGCTCCGCCATCGACACACGCGCAGGTAAGAACACACACGCACACACCGCAGCGACACTCGCCCAGGTAAGACGTTATGTTTTTAAACATAACGGCTCCGCCGTTGACAAACTCTCCCAGGTAACACGTTCTGTCTATAGACTGTAGAAATTAAGATAAAAGAAGGGAAGAGACAATTTCTCACCTCGACAAGCAACGGCGGATCGTTAATTTTGTCCACGTTAGATTCAAACGTCGCACCGACCGGCATATCAACACATAAGTCACGTGATCTTAAAGAGACAGTGTCCCTATAACACAGAACAAAAACATGTCAATAACACAGTATGGTGAATTATGTGTATAATTCACCATACAACACCACAAGACTTTGAGCAACTTTGTTGCTCAAATGTAATATTGCTCTTCTCCTTGAGCCTTCCGAAATGTCTTTACACTTTGTTGCTCAAACTTAATATTACTCTCCTCCTTGAGGCTCCCCAAATGTCTTATGTCTTGCGATATTGACTGGGGCGGTTCTAGGGGAGGGCCAGTGCCCCCGTAAAACTGAGCTCGTACCCCCAGTGGTCCCCCCTCCAAACGTTTCTGTTTTCTTTTTACCTCCGTCTGGATGGGGGGTCGATCGCTTGCGATGGTGTGGCACTGACGCACAAGGTGGAACTTGAGGTTTATAATATATCATCGACTTTATTGCTGTTGGTGATGTATGATACTGAGTGGTTTGATATCAGTGCAGGAAATCCAAAATGTTGTAAGATTGACAATTGCTTTAACCATTGAAACATTTCTAATGTATAATATTGACAATTGTTGTAAATGAAGGAAACACTTAATACTATCCTACTGAAATAAATGCTGAAAAAGCCAATTATTGTATGTTGTGTTTTTGAATGCCGCTACTTAGTGCTAAACTAAATATTGTGTGTCCCGGGATCAATGTGCCCCTCCAACAAAACAACTGGCCCCAGTCTGGCCCCCCCATGAAAATTGGTCTAGAACCGCCCCTGGATATTGATATCCCCCTTCCCCCCTGCGGACTGTTTTAGTTGTTTTTAGTTTTTTTAGTTTTAGTTATTTTTCTTATGTTTTTGTGTGTATGCTATGTGTGACTGTAGGCTACTGCTGCCTGTCTTGGCCAGGACACTGGAAGAGATGTTAATCTCAATGATGATTATTATTTTTCAACTAACCAATAGTAGTTGCCTTGCACTTTAAAACGTCAATGCACTTTTCAGCCCTGAATAACAGTAAGACCTATTTAATAATTGCTTTGCATGCATAGTATACTAAACTTTCCATTGACCAAATACCCGTTACCATAAATTGACTAATTTTTTAAATGCTCACTCACTAGCTGCTTTCACACACACGTGTAAGTCCTGATATTCTCCTGATGGGCCGTATGTGTGAACAACATATCCTGACATTTGTACCCTGAAAATCTCCTGAATAATACTACCACTGAGGTAGTTTTTTCTCTGTTGGAAATGTAAATTATTTTATATCTGAATGAGGAGTTGAAAGTCTGTATTTCTCACACCACTTCAGAGGGCATGTTGATGACACTTCTGCATGTCATTGAGTGGCCCCCTAAATGATAATCAGGCTGTTGCCTTTTGTTCGCTAAAGTGTTAAAAAATATTTAAATGTTGGCACTGCTTTTAAGAGTCATTTGTGGTGAACGAATGTTATACGTGGTAAAATTATAGGCAAAATGTTATTATATTATGTGCTCAGGAATTTGTTACATTATCAACTGGGGTTTCCGCATAATTGCTATGGGTTTAATTACAACTACAGGTTGAAAACTCTAGTATCTATAATAGTGTTTTATATAATATACACAAGTATATATATTATATGATACACAAGTATCATATAATGCTGTGGATATTGCAATAACCCCCCCCAGAGAAACGTTTTGCTCTCTACTGTAACCATTATATGTTGTACACTTTGAAAACATTTCCAATCTGCATCGCTGATTTTTTAAGCAGAAAAACATTTGAAAAAAATAAGGTTTTGCACATCTTGTATTTTTGTATTGATGTATTTGTCTGGGATCAAACATCTTTATATCCTTCATTTGTAATCGTCTTTAGTACAGGATGTGGATCACTGTCAATAGCTAGGATATTTGATATTGTTAGATAGACATTTTGGTTCTTCATGCAAAGCATATATCTGTCTTGCATGTTGCCTTATTGGTTCCACGCCTGTACACACAGTTTATCTTGACAAGTCCTCTGGTTTACGGATGAAAAACAAAAACTCTCTCATCCTTTCAGGTAATGAGCCAAGTTCCTCCAGTCTGGCAGACCTACTGGCAGTAGTGTTTTTCATTCTCAGAACATTCTTAGCTCACACTAAAGCGCGGCTGATCAGGTTGAGTTAACTCTAAACTGCCTTCAGTCTGTGAGAGCGCTAAAGGCCTTAGGTA
Source organism: Pollachius pollachius (assembly GCF_949987615.1). Taxonomy (NCBI): domain Eukaryota; kingdom Metazoa; phylum Chordata; class Actinopteri; order Gadiformes; family Gadidae; genus Pollachius; species Pollachius pollachius. The sequence goes on from NC_136935.1 coordinate 30,989,110, forward strand.
CCTGTGAGCTCACTCCGTTACCCATACTGTGTTACACTGCAAAAAGCTTACTTGGAATACAACTGCAACCAATGTCTTCCAGTGGGGGTTTAGATATCACCCTGTTTACAAAATCACATTTGTTCATTAAGTTCCCCACAAAGAGCTCACTTAAGTTAACCCAAACCAGTCCTTGAAAGGAAGAAAACCTATTAGGCAGCGAGAGAAAGTCAAGTCAACAGATATTTTGCAATGCTGAACCTCTCTCACAAGATATTCTGTGAGCTCTGAATATAATTCCCCTGCCTGTCAGAGCACATTTATCTCCTTGCTTCACCAGAACAGTGTGACATTAGATTAGATACAACTTTATTATTGTATATAATCAGAGCATATGGAGAGGTGGGATTTTGAATAGGCAATTTTGTTGTAGATACATTTTCTAATGTCTGTATAGACAACTCAGACAACAGTTTATAATGCAGGGAACAGTGAGAGTGGTAATGAGTTAACTGGGTTGTTAAGCACTCGGTACCACTATTAAGTCATGCCATTTGGCCATCACCATGACAAGGTAAAGGATGTAACAAGCTGGTGGGTGTCATGTGTGCTTAATTGTCAGTAGCAAGCAAACTGTGCTATTCTTTGTTAATTGAGTCCTGTTGAATGTGTCATGCTCGCTCACAAACACACACACACATACACTCGGACACGCATGCATGCACACACACACACATGCACACACTCACGCGCAAACACTCAATCACACACACTAATCAAACACATGATATGTATACAGTTGTATAGTATATCTCCAATTACAATGAATAACTTTTGTGGTGAATTGTATTAGCATATTTGATAGGAATGGCTAAACCCTGTCACTAAAAATAATATAAAGCAGCAGGCATTATAGTATACTATACTCTACTGCAATTTTTAAGCAAAGAAATTATATGATGGATTGACGGCTCAATATCTGGCCGTCTTGTTCAGGGGAGAGGAGGGGAAAAGGGAATGTAGGAAACTAGGAAATGTTTCTGCCTTTAGATTTACAGCCGCTGGGGTCAGCTGTGGAACAGAGCTTGGGTGGTGCAGATTCCCTTACTGCTCCTCTCTGTGCGGCGTGGGTGTCTGTTTGTCTGGCAACACGCTGCATGTCTGCATGTACGTGGTCCGTCAAGGTGATATTAAGTAAGGCCATTCTTTGCTATTTTGGTAGACATTAGTCGTTAATGTCCTCTATAATTATCTGAAATGACACCATATTTTGGTGAAAGCCTCACTTAGGTAATAACCAGGCTGTGGTTCGGCCGATGTGTAGGTATAATAAACAATAACTAGACTGACATAAAGTAAAGAAATTGTGAGGAAGAAGTGGAATTTATGGAATTTACTAAGTGAACACTATGGGCCCACTTTATTAATTATTTACTCTATATGGGTATGAAAAATATGGAATTCATGAAATGAATGAATGAATGCATGGGTGTGAATGTATTAGTGCCCCCTCAGGCCTATATAATGTGATATTATAGTTATCTCATCTGATGCGTTTATTAGATTGTTGAGGTATTATGAGGGAAATATTACTATTAATAATAGGCCTAAAAATTGTTTTCACAGTTAAGCAGAATCCAGAGAAGCCAAAAGGGAAATAAAGAGTATTTTCCTCCTAGTCTGCTCCCAATGGAGGATTAGATTATGTTTTCATCTCTACCTCAGAACCAATTGTCCGCCAGGCCTTTTGGCCGACTTGTAGTCACTGTGGTGTGCTTTTAATATGAAAAGTAATGTTTTCACTACCTCACCTATCCAGCTCCTGCCAGTGTGCTTGTCCAGCACAGAGTCTACCGTAAATATCTCCTCACCATCCTGAAAACCTTTAAGCTCTGTTCTGAATTGCATGTAGCTTAAAAGAACATCCAGTCCCATCCAGGAGGAAAAACCATGAACAACACAGAGCCGTTTGGGGGGAAGCAGCATGCAACGTGCGGAAACATCAGAGGTGCAGACTGTATATTTAGTGCAGAGCAAATTCAGCGTTGCGTCGACTTCACAGCAGATGTTTCTAGTCAAAATAAAAGGATGCAATGAATAACTCCCGACAACGTGATATTGTAATGGGGGGGGGGGGGGAGGGGGAGTCTATATGCTAGACAAATATTTCATATTATCAAATGAAGATGGTAGACCGTTAACACCGCAAGAAAACACAAAACTAAGTGTAATTAAGAACATTTGAATAAATCAGTAAAATGTGCATTTCGGTATGCTTGATTGCAGTAATGACACCGACGCTTGTTTTTTACCCCCTGTGTATGTGTGTGTTTGTGTGTGTGTGTGTGTGTGTGTGTGTGTGCGAGAGTGTGCCCACTGCTGTCATCTTAACCTCAAGCAGTTTGTTGCTGACTGTATGTCACCTAGCAAAGTGTTTTAAAGATGTGCGTGCGTGTGTACATGTGTGTGCGTGTATGTGCAGACTCAATTCTGATCATGGTGTCGTCATGGAGACAGAATGGTGTTCCTATCATTACTGTCCCTGCTCTACACTTTTACAACAGGTGAAGGGGTAAACACACACCCACAAACAATGACTGGATGTATTTTACTTCTAAGATGCGCTTATTACTTATTGTACTTGTGATTAGATTTAACGGTTGTTTCTCATTTAATATTGTTGGTTAATTGTTAAAATAATAGTAAAGTATATCTATCCTCTATTTCTTCATGAATGTGTTTTCTTTCTTTTTTTAAGGTGTTTTTTTTTTTTAAATTTAAAAGTCTGACATTCTCATCCACAAAGTTGTGACAGCACATTATTGTATGAGAGTACAATTTTTTAATATCAGACCGAGACACAGGGAATTAAAAAGTAATCAACACAAAATCATAATTTCTCTTGTGCACAAATTGGTGGTTTTCCCAACTCCTTGTCCATGAAATAGCCCAAAATAATATGCAAGAACTGCCAGCAAACTTGACAAATGCCAACTATCACTGCCAAAGACTTCAGCTCATAACCGCCGAACTCTTCCCGCTGCAGAATGCTTCTCTGCCCACGTCCCCGGAGCCTTCCATTTATGTAATATTTACAAGAAGAATGTTTTCATACACATGTAATATAAATGACAATCCCAAGGGTCTAACTGATACTGAAATACAATTAATGTTTCATGCACAAATTTCTCCAGGGGAAATCCCTCTATATAGAGGTAAACAGGAGTACCGCAAGGATATGTTGTTGTGTGTTGGTGCACGTCTCTCTCCAATTTGTGAGAAACCAATGAATTGATTTGGTAAATGCCGGCCTCCCCTCCATCTGACCTGTGTGTGCGGGATGGCTAGAAGGAAGTTGCGCTGGTGGGGGTGTGGGGTGCTAGGGCACGTGGGGGTGCTGGAAGCGCGTGGTCGCCAGGCTTCCAGAACGAATGGAAGACCACACAGAATCCCACATGGATCATGTTGTCAGATACCGAATTTAAAATCTGGGTCAGAGTCCCGGCCATAAACTCTCTCTCTCTCTCTCTCTCTCTCTCTCTTTCTCTCTCTCTCTCTCTCTCTCTCTCTAACTCTCTCTCTCTCTCTCTCTCTCTCTTTCTCTCTCCCTCTCTTCCCATTCCCTCACATCTTCTTTTTGTCTTTCACTTTTTACTTCACCCTCTTTTGTGCTCATATCTCTCTCTCTCTCTCTCTCTCTCTCTCTCTCTCTCTCTCTCTCTCTCTCTATGAAACCCGGGGCAGCAGCCGCTGGGCTTGGGTATCACACAGAACACCGACCACCGACACCTCAGCTTGGCGTAACGCAAGACTTCTGAGTGCAAAGCAGGAAGGTAAACACTGTCCTTGGTATTTACAGATGGAGGTAAGAGACGTTTAAAAGTCACACTCACCAGCCACTTGTCTCTGAAAAATGTCAGAAATGTAAATAGACCCCTCTTTTTACACTATTTTGGCGCTTGTGACATTCGTTGACAAATGTCATAAGAATGTCGGAGTGTGGTTTGACAAATTATGGTATGCATTACAAAGTTGTGTACACAATGTGCAGTAGGCCTATTATCATAATAGTAATTGCATTGGCAGTGTACAGAAAAGTAACATGGGTCATAACTTCTATTGTATTAAAAGTGCCAATAACATTGTTCAATAAACAAAATTATTTTTTATTTATCTTATTTGTATCAGTTTAAATATCTTAATTTATGTCGCTTCTTTATGTTGATCTTGTTTTACAGAAATGCATTGTTTTATTACTAAAGATAATGGATGTGGTCATATTGTGGTCACATGTATTGTATTGTAATTGCTTATTAATATTACTTTTTAATGCACTACATTTTGTGAGTGATCTTAATTGAAATAAATAAAGGCTACTTCTTAGAATTGAGTGTTGCATTTTTCTCAAATATTGAACACAGGCATCCGGTTCAGATCTCGAGAATGAAACAAGGCCCTTCTCCAAATCGTCAGAATAAAATATTCACACATAAATAAAAAAAAAAATAAATGTATTAATGTGATACAACAAAGTTACCGTGGCAACATTGGCAACAGTGCCAGGATTATGAAACACACGGCTTCCAAGAACCACAAAGAAATATGAAATGTGTTCAATCTCCTGATTCCACAACGGTTTGTAGCCTCAAGGTAAACGGTTGAAACACATCCACACACGGGCCGAGCTTCACTGTGCGCTCTCCTTGAGTCGGCGAGGAGGTCTCTGGTCTGCCTCGTTAGTCAGTGGGACGCGAGCCCACCACCACCACCAGCAGAGCCTGGCTTAGCTGCCTGCTCCAGAGTCCTGTTAAAACCTGCCAGGGGGATGCCAGCTTCCCAAGTCACTGCACACACACACTTAGACAAAAACACATGGACACATGGACACAAACCCACACATTTGTGATTGTGTGTGTGTACTCATGGATGTGTGTTGGCCTGTTTATGCTTCAGGAATAGCAAGACTGAAAGATCATTAGAATTCGACCCAAATGTGAGATTGAATTTAGCCGTCTCATGGTGGAAAGAAAATGGAGGGGAGAAATAGTGATCTTTGATGTTAAGTTTAAGTGTATATCAGCAGAGATGGAAATGTATGTAATAAGGTTAGGGTTAGGCTTAGGCTTAGGGTTGATAGAATTTAACGTACTACCTGCGTACATTTAACATGTAGCGTCATTTAGCTTTTATCTGTACAAGTTACTTCCAGGTTAGGCTGAAAAAAACATACGATCAATGTTGGGAGTGACAACAGAAAAAGAGAAAAGTCTCCAGATGGATCGCAGACTGGCTGTAGGAAGAAAGAAGTGTATTTATTTATTTCATTTAATTATTTACCATCTAACATTGTCCTCCTCCATCCCTAAATGATTTCTTCCTTTCCCCACCTGAGCTTTCCTCCATCTGGGGACTGAGCGTTTGGGGGAGTGCTGTCTGATCCCAAGTGACCGTGGGCCTGTGAGGCCCTCTAACACTGTAATTGTGTTAAAAGGGGCTCTTCATAACAGCCCTGAGGTGGGCCGGCCGCCCTCGCCCCCCTGCGTGCTTCGGTCTCTCGCTGTGTGGACGACTGCCCCAGGATGTTATGCACACGACCACAACACCAGGGTGCTCTTTCTTCTACTGTGTCAAGTCAAGTCAACTCTGTTTGTATAGCCCTCAATCCCAGTTACAGTCTCAACAGGGACATTAACTCTAGCAGGGCAAGGGCAAAGACAAAACTCCCTTAATCAGCATGAAGAAAGGCAGGGACGATGAATCCCTCCTTCCAGGGACAGTTTGCGGGTGCAATGGGTGCCATAGTAGACCGAGCTGTGTGCAGTCGGTATAACGCTGCTGAGCTTCAAGGTTAGGACGGCTTGGCTTATTAAACAGAGCCTTGTTTGTGAACATCTCTAAAGGAAACCAACTGTGTGTTTTCTATGGATTGGGGCAGCCACACACCCCACCCCCAGCCCCCTCTCGTCAGCAGTCCCTCTCCTATAAGGTGGGCTTCCCTGCCCTCACCTCCTGGCAGTGTGCTGATCTCAGAGAAGATGGGAAGAAAGGAGGACCAGTGAGGGCTGTAGTAGCATCAATGTACATCATCATGCTATTTGGAGCGGGTGGTCTAGGTTCACCGCCCTGGGGGCCCCTCTGTGATGATAGTTTACCTATCATGTTGTGATAGGTAAACTATTACAACAAATCGGCTATACTCATGTACTAGGTAAGGGAGGGCATGATACAGGAAGTGGCAGCAAGACCATACCGCCGTATGCACTGTCCTGCTTGTATTTCTTATACTACAGGTGAACGCATTAGAGTGTGACCATTGGTGTGAAGTTTTAGGTATATGGTTTGCTGATATGACAATTTGGACCACCTTTGAGAGCGAGAAACATGGCCACATTGTGTTTTTATTTGAATTTGATTTAACCTTTATTTGACCAAGTCGTCATCAGGAACAAATTCTTATTTACACCCGTGGCCTGGGAAAAGGCCTCTTGATCGAAGGGGGTAGTATTTAACAATAAATGTACAAAGTTAAAAGACTGCAGCACACATCCCAACATTTCCAATACTCCATATAGATAATTACAACCACAATAAGCAACAGTCCAGCACACAAACCTTTGGCAGGTAGCTAGCAAACAGCAGCATCAGGCAACCCAATAGCAGGTCTAGAGTAGCATACAAGCAGCAAGACAAACAGTCAGCAGCAGTAGAACAACAACATGCAGCAGTAAACAGTAAGCAGCCAACAGACAAGGGTAGGGAATATCAGTGGGTCAGGTGACAGCTGAAAGTTTCAGCGGGAATGTCTGCATAATCATCAGTGAGGTGTGAGGATGGGGAGTAAACTAAACGCATCATAATGTCCTTAAGTTAGCAATAGCCAGCCCAGTGCTTTGTTTTGTGTTGTAAAAGGTCACCACAGGTATAGTTGTTCTCTCTGGTAGGCTCAGAGCATGTTCTTACAGCTCAGCCCGGGAGAGAGTGTGTTTTTTGCCAGGAGCATTTCAGACTGGGTTGGCTACTTGATGAGGCGATGTTTCTGATCTCAAGGACCTCTGGACTGGAACTCAGTCCATAGCAAAAACACACTCAGAATGAAGATGTTTAAGTAAGCGTTTTGATGCCTTCCTCTCTGCTGTGTGTGTGTGTGTGTGTGTGTGTGTGTGTGTGTGTGTGTGTGTGTGTGTGTGTGTGTGTGTGTGTGTGTGTGTGTGTGTGTGTGTGCATGAGTTCCTCTCTATAGGGCGTGTGCATAGATAAATAGTGGAATGTTGATGTGAACCAGAGGCTAACAGGGATGGGCTCTTTCTGTAAGTTGACCTAAGGTCCTGCCATAATAAATACACACACACACACAGACACACACAAACACACACACAAACACCCACACACACATGCAAAAACAGGAAAACTGTCAAGGTTTAGATATCGATTAGATGTATTCAGTGTTCAATATAAACACACACACACATTCCCTATATACTCATACAAAATTGGAACACGCACACACACACACACACACAGAGTACATACACATACACAGGACTACATGTAGTCGTCCACCGCTTCCCACACACAAACAAACACATCCCTTGTTGTGTCAGTCGCATCCCAATGCAAAGCACATGATATGACTAGAGAGCAAGGCCTCACACTAAAGTGTCCGACTGTGTGTGTGTGTGTGTGTGTGTGTGTGTGTGTGTGTGTGTGTGTGTGTGTGTGTGTGTGTGTGTGTGTGTGTGTCCCGCCTGCCGGCAGTCATGAGGTCCGCGCCCCACTCCCCATGCTGCGTCTCGTGGTCTTGGGGCCAGCAGAAGCCCGGCCCTTGTTTTAGGCCGCTCCACTCTTTGGGACGGTAATAGATGTGCCCTGGATTCCATAGACGCTGACACAAAGTCTTAAGAAAGGAGGGTCTATCTAAGACAGTGGGTCAGCCTTCTGAAACATTTGCGACATGGTCATGCCTGATAAGATGCTCCAGGGTGTTCTGCTTAAGGACCCGTCTATGGGCTGTCGGCCATGTTGTTTGGATGTGTTTGCTCCTGAATTCTACATGCCTAATTAATGACGGGGGGTCCAATTTAAATGGGGGGGAATCCTGGCTTAGTGGTTGACTGCTGAGAGCCTCCGAATGAGCTGCCTTCGGAAGAATCAACTCCATTGCATTCAGATACAGGGAAAATGTCTGGTTCTAATAATAATAACAAATATAGTAAGGAAATTTGCAAGTACTCTTTTTTGCTTTTTATACACAAATACATACACAAATATGTACACACAGTATACACAAAAAAGCTTTTTTGTGTATACTGCCTTGTGTATGTGAGTTTTTTTTTCATTGCGCTATAAATGTTGTATAGGTCAATGCCTCTGCCATTTCTCTTGTGCTGCTGAAACGAGAAATGTTCTTCTTGACATTTTCCTGACGCCAGAAGTTCACCCTCTTTTTATCCTGGCACCTTGGAAGGAGCTGTATACATTAATAGAAATGACCATGATACATACTGTAAATATTCTAAATCCTACTACAGGAATTACAACTGTTCAGCCGTACGCAGCCTATAAGGTGTGCACAGAGAACTTGATCATCTGTGGAAGAAAAATCATGTCATTTTCTCCCAGTATCAGCACATTGACTACCTTCCTACGTCTTTAAGCCGATGTTGGTGATGTGGTAATGTCATCTTCGTATACTAACTGTTATTCTGTCTTTTATGTTAGCCTGGCTGCAAACTGGATGTCCCCTAGTTGGACAATAAAGTTAAAATTGAATTGAAAATTGAACATAAATTCTTGGAATGATTTGTGCCCTGCGACCAATGGGACACTGCCGTGTTTGTTGGAAACCTCTGCTCTAGTTCTGCGTCCTGTTAAGTATTTGAACTTTTTGAACTGGGTTCTATGTTAAGGAAAATATTTATATTAATTTTATTTTAATTAGATCACTGTGTTTTTTTGACGTTCATGCAAATGTATTTGCAATTTAATTTGAAATATCCAAAACGGATCTGGCTTAAGCAGTTTCCCTTTGGCATGTTTAAACCAAACATTGCTTTTCATTCCTTGTTCATTTTACACTCACTCAATGACTCCAATAACGTCATTCATTCCATGTGGGTGTTGTCAGGTTGTTCATGTTCTGCCTTGGTGTTGTGATTGGTTAATGCAGTTCCAAACTGAGTCTGAAAATATGAACACAGAGAACCCAGCCAAGGAGAGGAGGTTTCACAGAGAAAATAGACTGTAAATAGAGAGAAGTGAACCCTCACTTAATTTCCCTCTATATCAGCAAATAACTGATTGAGAGACTTGCTAACAAGCTGCAAACATCTCCTCAATCCCATTGAGAACCCCTACTGTTTATGTGTGTGTGTGTGTGTGTGTGTGGGGTGTGTGTGTGTGTGTGTGTGCATCTGTGTGTGTGTGTGTGTGGATGTGTGGTGTGTGTGTGTGTGTGTGGATGTGTGGCGTGTGTGTGTGTATTTGTGTGTGTTTGTGTGTCTGTGTGTGTGTGTGTGTGTGTGTGTGTAGATTGCTGTTGTCATCATGAAGAGCCCACCCCCCGTGTGGTAGATCCACTAAAGAGCTTTGTGAAGAACGTAAATGTTGGAGTTGCGTTCACCAGCTCCGAGGTCGTTAAGTTCATTCACAGACAGTGTGTGAATAAAGGACCCCATGCCTGATGAGGCACCAGAAGCAAATCTGTATGAAATGCAATTGAAGGACATGCGCATGGATGGATGGGTGGATGAATGGGAGGATTCAGGAGAGATTCAGAGATGAAAGGATGCTTGTTATCGGGTAAACAACTATCAATGCGTTCTAAATGTTCGATTGTTGAATAAAGATTCTTCTTGTTGTGACATGTGATGTCAAAAGTTAGAAAGTTGTGTCTAGTTTCAGTTTGCTTTTAATGTAAAACTTTTGCCTTTGACGTCAAATACAGTTTTGAAATAAGTTAGGACTAAACCCTGTTATAAGGGATTGCACACAAGTATTGCACTTTGAATAAGAGTGTATAAACACACACACACAAACACACACACATACACACACACACACACACACACACACACACACACACCCTTCGAAGCAACTTTCAAGACAAATTCCTCACAGATAGATGTGTAATATTCCAAAAATGTTTACATGAAAACATGGAAATATTATATTATATTTTACTAATATTATGTAAAACCTAAAACCCAGTGCAATTTGTATGAGTGAGTTAATCTACTCATACAAATCTTGCTACTATATAATAGCAGGCCTGTTGCACAAGTTACTCAAAAGTTGGTCAGTGCGCATGTGCCAAGCAGCCTGCAGCGCACACACAACACAACCACACACATACGCACACACCGCATACACAATCACCGCACACACATGCACACACGCATGCAAACACATGGACGCGCAGACACACACTGCACACGCGCGCGCGCAAAAGCAGATGTTGAAAGACAACGTCAAGATCGATCCCGCATCCCTCAATGACTTGCGATATTGATATCCCCCCCTCCCCCCTACCGCCTGATTTAACGTTCCCGCCATCGACATACTTTCCCAGGTAAGACCTAGGAGAGTTTCTGTCTACAGACTGTAGAAATTGCGATAAAAGAAGTGAGGAGACAATTTCTCACATCGACAACGCAACGGCAGGTTGTTCACTTTATCATATTAAAACCGTTATATTCAAACAGCGCGCCGACCGGCATATCAACAAAAAAGACGTGCGATCTCTTAAAGAGACAGCGTCCCTATAAAACAGAATGAAAATATTTCAATAACACAGCATGGTGAATTATGTCTATAGAGTCCACCACAAGACTACACTTTGTTGCTCAAATGTAATATTACTCTTCTCCTTGAGCTTCCCGAAATGTCTTGCAATATTGATATCCCCCCTGCGGACTGTTTTAGTTGTTTTATTTTTCTTATGTTTTGTGTGTATGCTATGTGTGACTGTATGCTACTGCTGCCTGTCTTGGCCAGATCACTTGAAGAGATGTTTAATCTCAATGACGTATCTTCTGGTAAAATAAACATCTTAAACTCTCACGTCAGGTAGCCAATGTACAATCCGCAATCTTGCCCTCGCGTCCCCCCCTTCTCCCTCTCCCCCACACAAGCCCGTGCTTTATTTCACTATAGTTAGGTAGTTTGCTGCCTTAGCTCTTGTTACATTTAGTTTATTTCACTAAGATGCTACATAATTTTCAGCTGTTTGTAATTATTATTTTCAACTATCTAATAGTAGTTGCCATGCATTTTTTAAATGTCAATGCACTTTGAGTCCTGAATAACAGTAAGCTATTGAATAATTTATTTGCATGCATAGTATACTACACTTTCCATTGAAGAATTACCCCTGTAACCCATGAATTGACTCATGTTATAATGTAATCAAATGCTCATACACTAGCTGCTTTCAGACACACGTGTAAGTCCTGCTATTCTCCTGCTATTCTCCTGATGGGCCGTATGTGTGAACAACATATCCTGACATTTGTTCCCTGAAAATCTCCTGAATAATACTACCCCTTTGGACCTTATATGTGAATGAGGAGTAGACAGTGTATTTCTTCCGCCACTTGAGTGGGGGTGTTGATGACGCTTCTGCATGTCATTGAGTGGCCACCTTAATGATAATCAGCCTGTTGCCTTTTGTTCTCTGAATGGTTAAAACATATTTAAATGTTGGCACTGCTTTTGAGGAGTCATGCCTGGTGAACGCTAAAAGTTAGGTCTTATCATAACCCTAAAAGTACACAAACATTTAAGAAGATCCCAATGAGTTATGCCTGTTCTGCCTCGATTTTGTCTATTCTCAAATCAAAACAAACTACATTATCCCGCCTCTTGCAAACTTAGACCCTACGTCATATCCAGCCCCTTGCAAGCCCACTCCCCTAAACCCCCTGTTGATTCTACTGATTTCTAAACAACATCGATGTTCGCATATAAAGCATCAAGTGTGAATCACCCTCAGGGTCGAATCTCCTAATTGCCGCATACAAATGCGGCAAACATGTGAAAACTGCTTATAAGTAGAAAACGATTATGCTTACTTCATAACGTGAGGAGAAAATGATTATGCTTGCTTCATTACGTAATAAGTAACCAAAATGTTATATGTTGTAACATTATAGGCAAAATGTTATTAAATTATGCGCTCCGAAATGTATTACATTATCGACTGTGGTTTCTACATTATAGCTATTGGTTTAATTACAACTAGAGGTTAAGCGCGAGCAATGCACGTGCGGAAACTCTAGTCATATTTGAAGTTTAACACTATCTTTGTCTTTTTTTATTATAGCATTTTAGCTGCATTGGTTACCAGAATTACTGGTTAGTCAATGGGTGGTATGGAAGTAAGGGAATGTAAGAAACAGTTTGACCTGTGAATTAGAGCCTTTGCATTCTCTGGTGTTCTGCAGCTGATCCAGTGTTAGTCATAAAGAATCTGTGACAGAACATGTTGCTGTTGGTGAGACACTTAGATAAAGCACTGGATAAACTATTAATTTAAACCAACAGAAACATCCCACACGCAAAATGAATGACTAATAGTCTCGTTGTTGAAGAACAAACATCGTCAAAGAACGACGGCTATAAGAAGAAAGTTTGTTTTTGTTCAAATAAAACGTTAATGGTGCATTTGTCGTAGCATTTATTCTTCCCTGACAATGAGGTAATATTTTGAACAAATTAACAGAGCTTTAGCTGGATGTCTGTGGGAGGGTTAAACTGTGCCTCGCCCATAAGTTGAGTCATGTGGCCCAGTTAGAAAAAACAAAGGTCCCACCCTGGAGCTCCATCAGGAGGCCTGCCCATTACTTATTTGAGGCTCACCCTGGAGCTCCATCAGGAGGCCTACCCATTACTTTTCTGAGGCTCACCCTGGAGCTCCATCAGGAGGCCTGCCCATAACTTATTTGAGGCCCACCCTGGAGCTTCATCAGGAAGCCTGCCCATTACTTATTTAAGCCTGCCCCTGTAGCTCCATCAGGAGGCCTGCTCATTTCTTATTCGAGTGCGACACTGGAGCTCCATCAGGAACCTTTTTGTAACGTATTTGGGTCTGGCAATGGAGCTCCGTCAGAAGGCCTGCTTGTAACTTCTTTAAGCCTGACCTTGGAGCTCCCTGCTACGATGACGATGCAAGTTCTAGCTGCACCAGGGGACCTAGTCTGCCCACGCTGCAGGGTCCAGGGGACCTCAGAGAGATGTTAAATATGCAGACACTCCTGACATTGAGCCTACTCACACATGTTCACATCTGGAAATCACACACACAAGCACACACACACAGCCGCACAAATGGAGCATAATGAAACAACCCAGTGTGTCATAAATAACAAAACATACAATATGAATGGATGATGAGGATGATGAGGATGAGCCCGCTCTCTGAAACAGAGAAGGGGCTTATATGGAGGCAGAGGGCAGTGGCCTTCCTTGGTCTTTTATAGAAGGGAGCAGGTTATGCGGCCTTGTGTGTTTCTCTGTGGTGAGTGCACACAGCTGTGAGTGTCCAGTGTAGCGGGTGAACAATGCTGGCAGCTCCACTACCCTCAACACTGGGGACACATTAAGATAAATAGTAGGAGGAATGCAGCCCACACACTTTAGTCAGGGTCCCCAGAGTATAGCCAAGTGTTTAAGTGTGTGGATTGATGTATGTGTGTTTTCAGACATAAATCCGCAATATAATTCAACAATTTAGAAGGTTAAGGATGGATTTGGGCGGCTTTACAAAGTAGGTGCAGGTTTTTTTAAATGCTATCACAATTTCACTCTAATAGTTCTAAACATGAAAGATCCTTCATGAGTTTCCAATGGGCTTTCATAATCGATTTAATCCTTTACCAAACATCATACATCTCACCATTCCCACACTGACAGACAGACACAACGACAGACAGACAGACAGACAGACAGACAGACAGACAGACAGACAGACAGACAGACAGACAGACAGACGAGAGAGAGATAGAGAGAGAGAATAAGTTCAACTGTTGGCATTTTCCACTGCTCAACGAGTGTAACCGGCTCCTGCCCAGAGGCCCCCAGGAGCCCGTGTCCCCCCGAGGTGTTTCTCTGTGCCCAGGCAGCTGTCTCCCAGAGGCCTGTGAGAGATTGGCCCCACAAGCCAAACCAAGGAGGATTTATTGTTTTTTCAGTTTGGTCCTTTTTCTCTCATCTTGTTTTGAGTGTGGAGTGAGGTTGCAAATGAGCGGCAGGGATATTGAGTAAGAGACAGTGGGGTG
>NC_136935.1:31010861-31088361 GCF_949987615.1 Pollachius pollachius
ACCCCAAAAGGGGGGGAGGGGGGGGGGGGCACACACTGTTCAGCTGCAAAGTCCCATTTACATGCACGAGCACACACACACGGCCAGAGAACATTGCATTGGCCTGTAAAGTAATTTTTCTCTTATTTTTTATGTATGCACACACAAAAAAACATAACAAAAACACACACATTTTACACATAAGCATACAGACAAGGAGGACTGCATCCTGCTTGTCTGCATAGCAAAGCCATATGGACATATGACTGAAAGATAAACAGCACAGATGGTACCACATGTCCTTTAAGCTGTTTTGGGATTTATTTTTAGTACCCTATAAAATCATAATACATCACACACAAACACACATGGAAACATTTTGGAATAATTCTGAACAATATTAACATTTAACTAATATGTTTTCTTTATCAGCCATTGTGTTCTAAAGTAGATTAATACATAAGATTGAACTCATGTGTAGGAATGTAATTATACTTATTTTAAGCGTTATCATTGAAAACCGCAGACCTCCTTACCCTTACCCTGAGAGTGCAGTCTCTATATCTCTATCAACTATACAAAAATAGTAGAGTTGATACAGTTCAATTATCAACAAATGTATGTATTAAAATGCTAAAAAACAGTATTTAGGACTTTACCTTTATTTGATATTAGAGATGCTAGCACAGTAAATGCATTATTATTACACTTACACTTAAAAGTTAGTTCATGATATAAAGTCAGGATAGGTTTATCAAGGGGTTCCAAAGAAATGAAACCAAACTGGAACGGTTCTTGCCGAGACCTTGTAAAGAGGAAAAAACTTAAGCAAAGAAAATTAAACAAACCCATTAACCCATTGGGGCCATCTATCTACACGTCTTCCTCCACAATGTGCTTAGTAAACCCAGCGCATCTGAAACCGCTTATAGCCCTAATCCAGGCAGGTTCTTGTACAGGAATCTGTCAATTTCACACAGGGTTTAAAAAAATAAATAAAATAATTCACCCAGCCTTGCCTCTGTGCTTTTGGCAGTAAGAGCTGAAGCGAGCACATTTGTGTGAGTCATCAGAGAGAGAGAGAGAGAGAGCGAGAGAGAGAGAGCGGGCGGTAGAGGGAGGGAGTGAATAAGGGAGAGAGACAGAGGAAGAGCAGCCCGGAGATCCCCTTTTGCTCTGTGGGCCTTGACTCAAGTTATGCAGGAATGAGCTGCGGGAGTGAGAGAGAGGCTGCAGGAGTGAGAGAGAGGCTGCGGGAGTGAGAGAGTCTGATGGAGTGAGAGAGAGGCTGAAGGAGTGAGAGAGAGAGGCTGAATGAGTGAGAGAGAGAGGCTGCAGGAGTGAGAGAAAGAGAGGCTGAAGGAGTGAGTAAGAAGCTACATGATTGTGTGAGAGAGAGGCTGCAGGAGTGTTTCAGAGGCTGCAGGAGTGAAAGAGAGGCTGTAGGAGCAAGAGAGAGAGAGTCCGAAGGAGTGAGTGAGAGAGAGAGAGGCTGAAGGAGTGAGAAAAAGAGAAGCGGAAGGAGTGAGAGAGAGAGAGGCTGAAGGAGAGAGAGAGAGAGGCTGAAGGAGTGAGAGCGAGAGGCTGAAGGAGTGAGAGAGAGAGGCTGACTGAGAAAGAGAGAGACTGCAGGAGTGAGAAAGAGAGGCTGAAGGAGTGAGAGAGAGAGAGGCTGCAGGGGTGAGTGAGAGGCTACGTGAGTGTGTGAGAGAGAGGGGCTGCAGAAACGAGAGAGTGTGCTGCTTGGCTCGCGGGGCACCAAAGAGCGGCATGGAGATGTGTCAGCGGGCTGCACTCCAGCGCTCAAACGGTTGCTTGGTATGTATCCTGAGTGAAAGGTTCAAAGGTCTGAATGTCTCCACTGAGCATTCGTTAAATATGGATCAGATCATAGTTGAAAAACGAGAAAGAAAGGTTTCCCATGCTTGGCCAGCCTGAACTTTAGAAAGAGAGAGGGGGGACTTCAGAAGCAGTGGGGTGACTGCTCTCAAGAGTATTTACATTTTATAATGGTGATGTCAGGTGATTGTTGGGCGGGTTGCGGGAAAAGCCTGAGAAGCGATGCCCTAAGAGTCATTCTACTCCTTATTAAGAAACCTTCATCAGCTATTTTGTAGTGACACGTTATATCCACTGACTCCCATAAACAGTACAACAACAATTTTCCCTTTCTCTATGCCAATAAATAAAAAAACGATGTCACTGGCTGACATTGACCCTCAGGCCTCGTGTTTGTGTTTGTTTCAGGATCCGAGGAACTCAACAACAGAACGACACACAGCAGCGCGCCCGGCTCTAAGAGACCACAGAGGTCAAGGTGACAGACAGGCTGCAGCTCTGGCAGGAATCAATGAATGATCGGGCCTGAAAAAAGACAAACCAAAGACATTGGCCAAGACGTAGAGGAGGAGGGAGCAGCCCCCCCTAGGACCCCCCCTGGCTGATCCTGTGTTTGTTTTCCCGGCGCGTGGAGGGATTTGACGTTGAGTGCCAAGCAGAGTCTATTTTCTCCACTGGGAAGCTCGGGCCGGGCCGGGGGGGGGGGGGGGCGGGGGGTGGAACTCAAGCCTGGTGTTATCCACTTCCTGGAACTGGTTGAACCAGCAAGAGGCCCCTTGGCTCGTGGGGAGGAGAGGAAGGGAGGGAGGGAGGGAGGCCGAGAGACAGACACAACTTGTGTGTGCATGTTAGAGAGAGAAAGAGAAAGAGAGCTTATGTGAGAGTGAAAGTGAGAGGAGAGAGAGTACAGACTTCAGTATCAGATAGACTCTAGAGAATGGATTGATATTTAATTTGATAAAAATAGAGTAAATGCTCACGTGTTTATGAATTAATGTGTGTGTGTGTGTGTGTGTGTGTGTGTGTGTGTGTGTGTGTGTTTTTTGTTTGTTTTGTGCTGACAGGTTTTATTTTTCTACAGGAGAATTGAAGCAGTGGCCTGGAGATCAGCTGATGTTTCCAAAGACGTGTTTATGGCCCTCTGACCTCTGACCTCTGCCCTCCACCCTCCACTTAGGATGTGTGGAACACACACACATTGCTGTCACAGACCACCTGTTGGCAGCACACAGCCAGAGAGCAGCACAGAGACAGAGGAACAGAAAGAAGGAGAGACTCAAAGGCAGAGAGAGACAGACACACACACAGACACACAGGTAGAGACGAGAGGGAGAGCGAGAGAGAGAGAGAGAGAGAGAGAGAGAGAGAGAGAGACGTAAAAACAGTAGAAGCAGGATTCTTAGCTCTTCTCCATTATTAGTACATGAGACATGTCTGCACATTTTAAGTGTGTGTGGTGTGTAGATGAAGAGATACAGTAATAGGAGGCTGGTGGCACAGTTAGTGTAGGTGTTTCCAGACTGGTGCCAAGACATGGAGGCAGAGAGAGAACGTGATTAAGGCCAAGTCACTAAATCACTAGTGACTAGTGAATAATAATGATAACTTGGGTGGAGATAGAGAAAGTGGGACAGAAGCATTGATGTGAACACCCACCCCGCCAGGTCTCTCTCTCCTGGGTCTCTCTTTTGGCTGCGGAGAAGTGAACCAGGTCACCCGTACCTACGAGCCATCGATCATCCTCTAACCCCCCCCCCCTCATCCTGGTTAGGCTGCTCCGGCCCCGCCCTGTCACTGGCTCTACAGCTTGCCAAATGGCACGGCCGTCACGCCAGGACTCCAGCCGGGCCAGATGCCCACAATCTGTGGTGGGTTCCAGCGACAGACTGCCTTCACAGGAAGGTCGCCCAGAGGTCAGACATGCGACATGTCTTTGAATGGACGTCATCGATGGAAGGCCAACGCCTGCCCTCTGCCAATCAATCCACAGGATGGATTGACAGGTGTGGGACATAATGGTGTTGGTCGTTTTCACTGTGATTCAAATGACGATACCCAAACAGTGTAGGAGGCATGGCTGGCTCTGTTCATTGCATAATGTGCCAAAAAGATCATTTATCCGCATAAAGACTAAAGTTGGCAGGCGACAGGGCAGCGCGTTATCAAGCGCATAGTGTAGATTGGGACGTTGGTGATATTCTGTGCTCAATGATCGCTGGAGGAATAGACGAGAGGAGAGAGTTCTCCTCCCATGTGACTGGGGAATGAATGAGGGATTTGAGGCAGTCCCCAGGGGAGTTGGGAATTAAATCTTGACAGTCACGAAGCACCCCAAAGGGCCGGCATACAACACCTGAAATCTAAAATGAGACGACTCTCTGCTCTCCCCACCACCGAATGTATCGATGGTTGTACGATTATTATAATGAATAAATCTAAAGAATACAGCAGCATCTCCCTGTCTACGGGAGAAAAGGGAGGCGATGACAAGTGCAGAGGAGTGAATGTGTCCCCGCCTGGTCTCCTCCCCTCTGCATCCCCAGCTCCCTAATCACTCACACCTGCTCCTCGTTAGCTAATCACCCTGGTTGTCACTCCCTATATAAGCCGCCCAGATGACTGTCACACAGATCACAGGTCTGTCACAGGGTTGTTTTGTGGCATGTTCGGTGCCATGGTACCTGCCTACCTGGTCCGTCAATAGAACATTAGTCATTGTCATTTTCAATAGAACAAGTGTCATTGTAGGAAAAACACAGGGTTCACTCCAAACACGGTCTGGTCCTTATATTAACCAGGGCTGAAGTGAAGATGGTACACGTTGGACATTGCTGGTGCTTTGACACACGTAACCAATGTTCGTGTTGGGGGCTACAACTTGTTTTTTCCCACGATGACATCTCTGTGAAAAGGTGTCCATAAACACCTCTCCCCTCCTACATGGGGTGCAGAGTATGCCATGACAAAAACATGCATTCCTCTGCAGCTTAACAAGATATGAATCTATGGGTGATGAGGGGGACACATCTCTCTGTCACCACCTCAACAGGAGATTAAGACAACATGGGTGTAAAAACACTCGCTGGGGGTAAAAACCCACCCTGTTTACCCAATCTCTATTGTGCCACAACAACCTTCCATATGTCTGGTAAACCTCTGAGCAGCCGCCGTGGTAGCATGGTGTCTGTCAGGAGTATAGAGGTTTGACCTCGCATCTGACCATTCAACTCGGAGTACAAAAGGATGAAGTCAGTATATCACCCTGATTTCAATCACAATTGAATGACAATATTTTTGATGCAATTATAATACATTTTAGTGTACGTAAGTGTATGTATGTGTCATTCCTTTAAAGTGTATGCATATATATATAACTCAGATGAATAGTTAATGATCGACATGGAATAAGTGGGATACAGAACAAAAAAAACTGAGCAAACTAGAAATAAGAGTACTTTTATCAGTATTTTATTTGTTGATTTGTAATCAGCTTCAACGTAGTCATCTCTACAACAGCTCAATGGCTGCCTCAAATGTTACCTAATGGGCTGCTTTGAACCTCAGCTCCACCTTGCAAAAGACCCCGGTTTTCCTTGAGCAAGACACCTCACTGCCTGCATTAAGGCCCCCCCGCGTGTGTGTGTGTGTGTGTGTGTGTGTGTGTGTGTGTGTGTGTGTGTGTGTGTCTGTGAAGTGGTCCTAATGGCTACACACAAACCGGCGTACACATCCAATCTCAGTTCAGTAACACGATAAGCAACTGTTGTCTGTTGCAGGACAATGGAGGGGAAACAGCTGGCATCCCCTCTGCTCTTCGCCACTCGCGTGTCGAGTGTCCTTTAGTACGCCAGGGACTCCATCAGCTGTGCGAAGCTAGTTCACAAATCATTGTTCTGAATTATTTTTGCGTTGGGTTATCTCTTTCCACTATGGCGAGCAGAGAGTGGCTGTGTGGATACAGCTGCTAACTATAAACCCTTCAAACATAGTTTCCCGAACATTACTGGGATAACCTTTCAGGAATTGCTTGTGATTCACACATGCAGCTCCGTTCTGGAACATTTCCGCCTTGCGCCCTTTCACACATGGCGTAGCAACGCTGGATTAGACGGGCCCAGTGATCCTCCGGCATGTGGCGGTACTGCAGCACTTATGGAGGCCAGCCGCCGGTAAATGTGCAGACTGAGAGGAGTTCCTCTTATTTCAGAATTTGGCCAGTTTCCAGACATTCTGGAAAAAATAAGCTTGTTCGCGAACAAATAATCTGTATTTATATTGTTATTGAATCACCCAAACAGCATTAGCGGGTCTCAGAATCAAATACTTCCTCAGCGGTGTCTTGAGATTGAATCACTTGCTTCATGTGAGTGTCTTACGTCCCGTATATATTTGCCTCTCCTGCCTATATTGCTGCTTTCATTCACAACACAGCTGTACGGGCAGTGATCCAGAAAGGTTACTAGTCTCGAGTGCAGGTGCAGATTCACCGGAATATCGATCCCTGTTCCCCTTCACACATGAACCCATTCAGGAAGTCTAGTTGAACTTTCCAGGGAAAGACTGCACGTGTGAAAGGGGCTTATCACTGCAGTCCAGAACTAGGGAGGAGAAGACACAAAGGCAGAAACCAACACAAAAATGACATGGGAAGGGTTAGATGGGAAGGGTTGAAAAAAAGAAAAAAGAGTCTAGTGTTTAGTCACTCCAAATAGAGAACAGATAAGAGGATTAACTGTGAATTTAGGACATGAAATCAGTGTTCTTGTTTTAGAAAATGTCTTTGTATGCATTTACTAGCAGAAGATAGTGTATTGCTTTAGGCTGCTTAATGTAGTGCTTCTTAGAATGGGCTCATTCAAGAGTTATGGGTGTGTGTTTGTGTGTATGTGTGTGTGTGTGTGTGTGTGTGTGTGTGTGTGTGTGTGTGTGTGTGTGTGTGTGTGTGTGTGTGTGTGTGTGTGTGTGTGTGTGTGTGTGTGTGTGTGTGTGTGTGCGTGGTATTGTAGCCCTATAGGGCGTGGGAGGTGTAGCTAGCTCGCTAGTTTCACTCTTATCGCATCACCAAGAAATGTGGAGAATGAGGATCCCGGGTTCAGCTCCATGGATCAAAACAAAGAGAAACAAACACAGAGGCTGGGTCCAGCACGCGCTCGCTCACTCCTTTACACACACACACACACACACTGATGCACTCACACACACACACACACACACACACACACACACACACACACACACACACACAGCCAAGAAGTTTGGTACTGTAAACAACACTAAATAGATGACTCAATTGTGGATAGTAAATATGTATACTAAACGTGTTGTTGTTTTTTAATTATGGTTAAGCATTTGTTCATCACAAAAACATTGCAGACGTTCTAAAATTGCCATATAAGTCAATTTCCATATCAGTCTTTGGCACAGTTGGAGGCATTTTCATTTTCTAGTTTACTCCCTCAATGTACATCCAATCAGATCCAGCCAGAGACAGTCAGGCCAACATAATGCAAATAAACATAGAGAGTAGATGTGTCTTGTAGTAGAAATGAAGCAAGCCGAGTGAAGCAGCAAACACCATCAGGCGGTCAGCTACTTTTACAGGTGAATGAACTACGATCAACCAGCTCATTTAGTTTTCAACATTCCTAACATGAACGACATAGCTTCATACGAGCCACATAACAATACAGTGTTCAACTATTCACACTAACTGTGCACATATAGTGTGAATAGTTGAACACTGTATCGTTATGTGCCTCCCTGTAGCCTCTGGTTCATAACTCATAGCGTTAGCCCTTAAGGCCTTTAGGGCTAACGCTATGAGTTATGAACCAGCTACAGGGAGGCTTGTGGAATTGTCTTGTGTAAAGGGTCAAACCGTACTAAATGTCCGACATATGTAACATTGAAAAACAGCTATAAAAACCCATATCTTACAACATTATTTCTAAGTACATGGCAAAACAAATGCATATACTGTTGTGTATCTGTATTAACCTAAATATTTATGGTTCTATTCTGGTATTGTAATAGTTTTAAATAGCATTTTTTTTGCAATCTGATCCCCGAAATCAGCCAGGTTAAACCTCCGTACTCTGAAGAGGTCAACGTGAAGTCAGCCAGGTTTAACCTCCGTACTCTGAAGAGGTCAACGTGAAGTCAGCCAGGTTTAACCTCCGTACTCTGAAGAGGTCAGAGTGAAGTCAGCCATGTTAAACCTCTGTACTCTGAAGGGGTCGACGTGAAGTCAGCCAGGTTTAATCTCCGCACTGTGAAGAGGTCAACGTGAAGTCAGCCATTTTAAACCTCTGTACTCTGAAGAGGTCAACGTGAAGTCAGCCATTTTAAACCTCTGTACTCTGAAGAGGTCGACGTGAAGTCAGCCATTTTAAACCTCTATACTCTGAAGAGGTCAACGTGAAGTGAGCCAGGTTTAACCTTGGCTCCTTAATTGCAGCCCTTGCCAATTCTCAAACATAATCTCATGGCCAGGATAAGACAACATATACGTCTTTAGCGAGTGGGACAGCATTAGTGTACAGTCCAGGGTTTTGCATTATACCCATATATGAAGTGCAAATGTGAGTTATTTACATTACAACAATCTGGAATTCAAATAACCTTTTTTTGTGTGTGTGTGTGTGTGTGTGTGTGTGTGTGTGTGTGTGTGTTTGTGTGTGTGCGTTAATTCAGTAACACACAAATAAGGACCATCTTAACAGCCTCATTGGTCTTTCTCCTCATCACATCCTCATCCCAAATGTAGAAGTTGCAAGCATTGATCACATAGAGGCAGGCAAACAAAATTGATCATTGCATTAGGTTAAAACGACCAAAATGGAAAACATTTTTGTCTCCAGAGGATTTCACAGAAAGTAATGACAATATGTAGTTCTCATTACAAAGACTAGTAATGACAATTCCTTCAACCCGTTTCTCCTTATCCATCATCCATTCTCCCTCCCTCTCTATCACTCTCAAGTTCTACTTGTAAGTGTCCATCGCTTATTTTCCTCTTCAACCCTCCTCTTCCTCCTAATCTGCACCTCTTCATGTCATAGTGACTGCCTTTTCCCTCTCTCCCCTAGCAACGGTGTCTGCTCTCTCTCTCTCTCTCTCTCCCTCGGTGCTGTGATAGCGTTGAGCAGCAGGGTGCTTGTTATCCAGCACCCACCCAGCTGGGTGCCAGACGCGCACACAGCACAACCAGGTGGATGATGGGTACACTGCCAGCCAGCCTGCCAGCCAGTCGGACAGTCAGCCAGCCAGCCAGCCAGACAGACAGACAGACAGACAGACAGACAGACAGACAGACAGACAGACAGACAGACAGACAGACAGACAGACAGACAGACAGACAGACAGACAGACAGACAGACAGACAGACAGACAGACAGACAGACAGCTAGACGGACAGACAGACAGACAGACAGACAGACAGACAGACAGACAGACAGAAAGCTAGACTGCCAGACAGAGAGCTAGTCATTCAACTAGGCAGAAGATAGAGGCGAGAAGAGCCAGACGGTCAAACAGTGAGCTAGACAGACAGTCAGACACTGATAGGGAACCAGCACAGCAGCGCGCTGCAGCCAGACGTTTCAAACAACATGACAAGGACGACGAAGGATGAAAAAGAAGGGCAAAGCCAGACACCTGGGTGGCCAGACAGGAACAGAGGAGGAGACAGGTGTTCAGACGGTGACCAGGAATGGGGACACTCAGAGAGACAGGTAGACAGACAAAGATGGGGAGTTGTGCATGACTATACGAGCGGGCAGGTAGAAAACAGGCACTGAGGAAGAGAGGCCGGACAAGTAGGTGGTCACAGGCAAGCACACAGACTGCCAGGCACGATTCCTGCATCCCAAAAAGCCTGGCGGGGTAGGGCGGCAGGTCTCTGATAAACACTGCCCCCGACTGGGCGTAGAGGGGAACTGCATCCTCAGATCAGAATGCATTGAAGGCGACTCGACACCCCCTTCTCTCGTCCTGGGAGTGAGATAGAACATTTAAAAGGCAGACTCTCGAGAAAGCCAAGATGAGACAAAGAAATATAAATATATGTAATTTAAAGTAGTGCAAATAACTCCATTCAGCCACTAAAATGCTATTTAATATTGACTTATTCCCAAAGCAGAACATTTTGGCTGAAGGCTGAGGTGTCTAACCATTAAACCATTTTTATCTGCCTAGCATCAGATATAATTCGGTATAAAACAAATTTATAGTGAAGCATTTCCAGTTTTTCAAGCGGGAGGAACTCACTTCTTAATTGTTCTGCACTGTTTGTCTTAGCTATGAGCAAATAAAGGGACACATGACACATGTAAAAGAGCAGTGCATAATGATCCTTAGGAATCCCTGGTGTATGTCACCTAATAGTCTTGTTGCTTATTGATGTAAATAAAATGATGAAGAGTTTCACAAGTTGTCATATTTGGCTTGAGGATTTTATGAACATTGTAAGTAAAGGCACTTCTATCATTGATGCTACGTCAAGAAACCAGACACAGAGCGTACAAATGAAAAGACTGCGGTATAAATACAGAAATATAAAGCCAAACTGTTATTTAGCGGAAGTCTGACAGCGAAATTCATCCCATGGGCATCGTTTAAGTTTCATCTAAATCTAAACTCCAAATCTTGTGACCTTCTCAAGAACAACAGTTCTCTTTGTTCCAACGACCTGACGAGATGTTCTTCTTTAGAACGGCATGGCCTGTGAAATGTTGGAATCCTACAAGCCATGTCGTAAAAGTTTATTTATTTATAAATCTTATTTTATAAAATCTTCTTTCCAATCGTTTATAGTCTTCAGGCAAGAAAAACCTCACATAGACCATAGACAAAAAAATGTTACTGCAGGAGAAACTGTGACAAAAACGACACTCAAATGTAGTATGTAACTAAGGAAGTAGAATGACAAAATCTCTGTAGAGATAGCCAGGAAACTAGTCTACAGTGATCACTTTCTATATGAAGATGACTTCCTACCCATTCTCATCTCACTTAACTCTTCCCCTTTCTATATATACTCACCAAACTAACTTGACCCTTTCAACGAAAAAACACCAATACTCATTTACCAATCTATGAACAATGTGTATTACGGTGCGTTCTGCTTGGCTGTAAAATTGTGGCCCCTCATCTGTTTACCTGCTGACGAGCCTGTGGTAAAACTCTACATAGAATACTGCTGCTAATGGCAAAGGCCAACTGTTGCGTGTTCTCCTCTTCGTGGGCTTCCACCTGATGCACCGTGCCTATGCTGTCGCGCCACTGGGTTCAGACACATCGGTACAGCACTACTGTGTGGGCGCATGCCACCACGAAGCATCAATACCACTAGCTCAACTCAATTTGCTAGAGAGCTATAGAGACCCATGCGTGTGTGTGTGTAGGCGATACCAGGCGAGGGAAAAAAAAAAAGAAACAAAACAGGCCACATGAAGTTCAAGTAATACACAGCCAAAAGGGCCCATAAAAATAGCATCAGAATGAAATACACAAGACACAGCGAATATGGCCCCAACTGAGACACATTTTCCAAACGGGTTTTGCAGGAATGTTTACCATCTTTAACCAATTTTCACCAGCGCCTCATAAGGAGATTACATTCACTTCCCTTCCTCCTCCTCTTCCTCCTCCTCCTCCTCCTCCTCCTCCTCCTCCTCTCTCCGTCTCTGTACCGGTTAGCTCTGGCTGTGGTGGGTTCACCACAGGCATCCTGGCCTCCTCGCCAAAGCACCATTATCTAATCAATCGGCAGGAACCCGGAACTCGGCCCGACCACCGGACACCGGTGAGGGACGGAGGCCGAGGCCAGGAGGCCGGGCCTCCGTGGTGAGTCAGCAGGGAAGAAATGAGGAAGCAGCCCCTGCCCCCCCCGGCCCGGCCCACACCAGAACTGGGTGTAGGATTCGTCATTGCTCAGCGGGAGGTCATTTCCACCCGTAGGCGGATGCGGGGGCAGTAGATATTACATTCTGATCATTATGGGAGGGTGGGCGAAGACGAGGAATTGGTCAGCTGACCATTTCCGTTGATGTGAGCACTGTCAGGGCTGTGGCTAAAATCATTACACTGAATAAACTATCAGGTTGGAATGCAGCTGCTATAGGCTGTGTACATATATCACACATACACACAAGCGCGCACGCACGCACACACACACACACACACGCACGCGCACGCACACGCAAGCACACGCACACACACACACACACACACACACACACACACAATGATCTAGCCTCCCACATATAGAAAAAGCCCTGGCATGTAAATGACTAACTCTTTAAGTCAGATTAGCTTCAAAGTCTGACTAAACAGTCTGCTGAAGCCACGATGCAAAGCAACAATTACTGCCCAAACCACCCAGCGAGCAGTCCCTCTATTCCTCCAGCGGGATGACCGCTTTAAAACGAAAATGTTAATTCCGATCCCTAGTAAACTAATGATTTCCTCTGAAAGAAGCCGTTTCAAAAAGAGAACAAAGTTGTACGTTGATGTGATGTGCAGGTTTGTCATTTGGTTGAGCAGTGGTAGAGTGGTTAGCTCTGTTGCCTCCCAGTGGGAAGGCTTTGGGTTTTCCCTCTAACGCCAAAGACAAACAAGACAGAAGGTCAGGCCTCATATTCTATGCATCCCATCATTTTAGGAGTTGAATATATAATTGTCTCAAATCAATTGATGCAGTTGCAATGCTTCTACTATTTACTTTTTTCGTCTACTTTACCACGTGAACCCATGCCCATGGCCTTTGTTCTGGTCAGATTGGGACCAACCACGGATCTCTCCCCCTTCCCATGGTCCCTTCTCCCCCGGGTGCGATCCTCAGCCACACCTAACAAACCATTACGAACCATGGCATTACCAGCTCAGTGCGACGGCTGCATGCTAACAGACAGCCACCAACACAGACACAAATGAAACAGGGGTCTCTCAATGGATGGGGGTGACTCAAAAGGATGGCGGCCGAGTTGGTTTTGGGAGGTCTCCCCCGACCTCCCCCCCCCACCTCCACACACACGCACACACACACACACACACACACACACATACAAACACAGGTTAAATTGATTTCACTTTGGTAAAATTCCATCAAAAGTGTGAACTCAGTTCTGAAAGCTCAGTAAACTGTTCTGTTCAGTAAACTGATCTAAATTATTATGTATAGAGACAAAAAGCAAAACTGTATTTTCTGGAACCAGAACAAAGAAAGGCAAAGTGAAAGGGAGTTCATCACTCGATTTCAACAGCGATTAAGAAATATCATTTGCCAACAACATACTGTTGATACGACCCACACATCATCGTAGCACTGCTGGACTTATGTCTGGGAATTCCACCCAGAGCCAGAGGGTAAATTGTGAGACTTTGAACATATTTTGTGAGTGTGTGTGTGTGTGTGTGTGTGTGTGTGTGTGTGTGTGAGTTTTCTTTTCTGTCAGGCTGACATGATGACATACAAAGGTCAAGAATGTTTGTACAGTGTAATCAAAACAAAGACTGCCAGTCTAAGAGACCCAATGGCTTAAAGGACCAGAGTTTCTGAAACACACTCAATATAACTCCTGGTCACTGAAGCATCAGCAGCAGTTTCTTTGGGTTTGTTTACCAAATTGCCCTCAATTATGAACAGGCTCTTCATTAATTGTATGCATTTTTTAAGGCCATATCTAACTGGTCTTTTATGTAGAAATGATCAGTTATGTATTTATTCTTTTAGCAGCTCAATCAGTCACAAAAGTATTAGTGAACTTCAATTTACCATGTCATCCCTATGTAAATTAAGTTTTCCCTGCCATTACATATAATTTTTTATTTCCTTCGCTCAATTTAAGTTTACGTAACTGTATAGTCAGTTGATGTTTGAGGCTGAAAGGTTAAATTGTATTGTTTTTAAGTACAACAATGAGGCTTTAAATATGCAGTGATGTTGAACCAACTCTTAGATTTCCAAAAATGACTAAATTCATTACCAGGATTTTGTACAACCATTTTGTGTATTACTGCCCTTACCTGTATTATCTGACATGACAATTATTGTATAGACAATGAAAACGGTCTTATACTTTCCCAAAATAATTCACTTTACCATATCCCTTATCATTACTCTCTTGAAAGGGTTAGGGTTTTGTTCTTCTTCATGGTTGACCTCTTATCTTCGACCTCCATTATATTTCAGTATAATTCATGCAAATCATTATAAAGTTGAACTGCTTTGGACTCATCATTTTGAACATGTTCCACCATAAATCAATACATAGTTTATACATCTGGACATTTAAGCAAGTATGAGAAAGTACAGAAAATAGAACATGGGCTGTTATAAACTATTTGAAGTTAAGGATATAATATATTGTTTATATCCAGCCATCTACCTTATTCATTATCCCACATCATATGTGCCATGGGTTTCCTTCAGGTGGCAAAGGATCCCTCCATGTCATTTGGAATTTCAAAGTATATAGAATCTGCTCATGAGACAAACTTTTTGAACCCCATGTAGAGAATAGCATTCTGCTCATGAGGAAGCAGTTTGAAGCATTTTGCTCGATTGACGTATTGGGTTGCTGGCCCATAATTCAGGAATTCAAAAATGTTCATGGTTGTGGATCTATAACTGGATTTATGTGTGCCCAGCCCCAGAATATGTTAATTAACCCAATATTACAATACAAATAGAAAAACTTAAGTTGAAAATAAATAATTTGTCATAGCATTCAATAATACAATATAAAATCAAACAAGAAATTATTCTGTCTAAGAAAGTGTTAACTTAACTTGGCTAATATACTAATACTGCATCTATTGAGTTATTTCCTCAGCACATTCACATTTCCTCATCAAAACATAAACAGCAGCACTACGTGAATATAGGCCTACTGACATGGTGCTAAATGGCTTCCGTCCAAAAAAAAAAAAACCTACAATGTTCTAATTCATCCACAGAATTATCACACCTACAGAGCTGTGAATCTCACCACGGATCACCATGACGTCAGTCCATTAGCGACACGCATTGTGCGCGCACACGAACGCCTTTGCTTTATTAGAGGTCATTAATCAGCTTCTGGCTCGTGGGTGACAGTGGTCTCATCTAGAGGAGCTCTCTAAATGAAACTCCCAAAGTGGAAATTGATTTCAACGCCGGGCCGTCGATGCGTGTCCTGAGTCCTTGAGAACGAAGGAACCCATTGAACTCCCAAAGGTGTTTGTAAATAATCTGGCGCCGCCGATGATTAAATGTAGCCAGCAAGTATTGACCTACTGCGCCATCTAGTGGTCAACGCATTTCATCGGCACCGTTGAAATAGTTCCTCAAATCGACAGAAACGGGGAATAATAGATATATTTTGAAAACATATAAAAGCATATTGGTAGTGTGTTATTTCCAAAAACATGGTCGCAAGCGACTGCACTGAGTATGTCAAACTGAAAAGTAGATTTCAATCTGTATGCTATACGTCTGATAGCTAATATTTTTCTTCTGCAACATCAGAAGATCCCTTTATCGCCCTGCCTGCCATCACATGATTAACCTAACTCACTATGAAACAGATTATTGTGCAACAATCACTTTTAATATGAATATATACCTTGGTGGTGCAAAAACAAAATATAATTTGAGGGTTCCAATAACGTATTCACTCTTATATATATTCTATAACAAAAGTTTTAATTTTGACTGCAAATGCTGTGAAATAATAAACTCCACAAACATAACTTAAGTCTTTCAACAAAACATTCTAAATATACAATTACCACTATGTAACAAAAATGGTTTGAATACTCCTTAAGACAAAACTGCTTAAGGGAATTAGCATCACATTTCCTGTGCTGGACCAAAATTGAAACCATCAAATAACCAAAGGGAAAAATTCAAAATGAACAAGCCACCGGCCGAAATTTAGTTCTCAAAAATAAAAAATAAAATAGCCAAAATGAAAAATGCATAAAATCTGAAGATATATAAATATAAATATATATAAATATAAAATAAAAGTCCATGGTGGTAACTCCGAACGTATATCAATACATACAACTATAGCAGCTTGGCACATGCTTAACCAAAGCCAGGTTGTAAACAGTGCATCTGCTCATCTTTCCTTATTCCTCCACGTCTGAGAACTGGCCCTCCTCCAGGGGAACCGAGTAGCACTTCCACAAAACCGGGTGGGGGTGGCTCCCCGCTGGGGTGTACCCGGCCGTTATGGGGGGAATGGGTGGGGCCGTGGGGTGCAGTGACATGTCACGCAGAGCAAAACTTATCAGGTCCTCCGGACCTAAAAAAGAAACAGATAAAGCGTTGAATTAACGTCTCAACGTGGATCCAACATCACCCTGTGTGTTCCAATACAATGGTGGTAAATGTTCGGCCAAAATACTTCCAATCGCTTTTAGAAACAAACAGCACTTATTTCAAGAGCCTTTGGGCAATTTTGGATGTAATTAACCCTCCTCCTCCTTCAGTATACTACTTGACAGAAAAGCTCCTGTCAGTCCCAATGTTGCAGAACATACTGTAAGGCTGTTGTCCAAAAGTCCTCTTCTCCCAGTCTACTAGCACAACCTCCTGGATCTCTTTCTCCCAGTCCTCTGCGGGGTGCGTCGGCCAGTGGGCCGTATCCACGGGTAGGGGCCAAAGTCGGCTCCTGCAAAACAGTGGTCACTGACAAACCACGTTGGTGACTTGAGGGTCGACTAGGACAGGCTTTGAAGTCACTTCCGTAGTTTCAATTTGTAATGTTCGCTGGTGATTTGAAATAGCTTAATTGTTTGCATGGGGAACTAGAAAAGGCTGTTGATGTTGCCACATATAACTCAGTAGCCCACCTTTTCTTGGATCCAAGGCTTTTTCGCCGTCTTCTGCTCTTTGGTCGTGCTGATGAAGAATAGCCATTCTCTACCACTGTCTTCTTGTTGGACTGGACAACTATCGTACTTGCAGAACTGCTGCTGTTCAATGCATACTCACCTACGGGGCTATTGCCATTCACTGGAGCAGGAGCCAACACTTTGGTTCCTCTGTTCGTTGTCCTACCTTTATAACTCCCAGTTCCTTTGTTTGGTGTAACTGTTCTTGTCTTCATACCCAATGCTGGCCCGGTTCCATTGGGTATTCTGTGTGATTTGGGGCCGTTCACAGAGTCAACAGGTGGGACGTGGCCAGTCCTGTTGACAAAACCAGGGGCATTGTAGAGACTCAGGGTCATCCTTCTGCTCTGAGGGACACTGTCGGGGACACTTTCACTGGCAGGGATTGTGCACTCGGTCATCTAAAAACATTGTAAGGAAAGAATGTTAGTCTCATGTGTGACACATTGCAATAGTTAGAGAAGTATTTTCATATACAGAGACATGGAAAGACGTACATTTAAAAACAACCATGTTGTTTGATAGTTACGTTTTTTTTGGTTTTAGTTAATTAAGCATTTTATACTAAACAGTAAGAGAGGGAGGGACGTTAGACTGCTTGGAAATGGATGCTATCTAACATTAGCTAATGTTGTAACAACTAACGAGTGTAATGGAAGACAATCATAGACAAATTTTGTTGAAAAATATAATGCATCATTTTATGAAAGGCAGTCATTGTCTTAAAGGTCAGTTACACGCACCCCACACAAAGCAGCAGTAGCATCACACATCCCCCCCACCCGAGCCCGAACAAGCTCAGCTAAACGTAATGATATTGATTAGCAAATGACACTGTTTTCCCGGATTTAAGTGTTGTCTCGCAACATATACTTAAGGAAATGATAACTGATTGATAGCGTTTAACTTCAACTCCAGATTAATTTAAAACGCTAACTCAAAATCAAAAAAGATAGAAGCTACTGCTTACTTACCTTCCGTGTGATCTTTGAATCTTTGCGGAAGGGCAGAATAGTTCCACTAGGCGGCGCCAAACTCAAACAATGTAAAAGACACTTCCCAACCAGAATTCAAAGGACAGAGATATAAAAGACAATCGATAAGGGACTATGTATTTCCAGTTTTAAGTTTGCAGTAGACAGGGTCGCCTGATAAGAAATATTTGATGTTTACGTTAGTGATCGATGAAAGATAATCGTTAAATCTAAATTAATGTTGAAAAATAAATAAAAAACACATTGAAAAAGCACATAATACAACAATCAACACTTATAAAGCAGAGTCGGAATGACCGGCCCATCGGGAAAACTCCCGATCTTCCCGATGGCCACTCCGCCTCTGTTATAAAGCAATGATACAACAATATATGATTCAAGGTCAGATGTAACTGCTGTAGCTCCAGAAAAGACAGGAGCCAACTGAATGATAAATAAGTTATATTGCTCTTTATTCTTTATTTAAGTTAGGAAGACAGTTGCGGACCATATCAAAGAATATTCAAGTGAAAGTCGCCTGAATTGCAACTATTACAAAGTAAAAAAAAAACAAGTTAACAATAATTACACTGCAGTCCCAAATCATTTGTTACAATATTTTCCCAAACTGCTAAATCAGCTTTGCCTCACAAAGCATTCGCCATATGGCTCTTTTAACTAGCAATAGGATATCACAAACTCTTCCTTGACCAAACAGTATAAAATAGGTTTCATATCGTCATCTAAGAAAGAGAAGTGAGTGGCACGTTAATACAAATCTTCACTACTTATTTACAACATTTACAAGTCATGAAATAAGTCAGGTGCAGACTTAAAACACATGTTATGCAATAGCAACATTTTGTTGAAACGTGTCGTCCAAAGGCACAGACAGAAAAAGGGGCGAACCATGCAAAAGAACACAAACTGCTTTTTTGTGCAAGTAAGCAAAACAATTAATACAGTAGTTTTCCCTCTTTTTTTTTTAACAATGCGCTCTAATACTCTAATCTCTCTATACAATACTGTATCCTTATACTAAAGCAGAAATCTGAAATCTTGTTAAATGACTCCAGAAGGTGAAATATCAGGTGATTACATTCATGGTATTTACAGTATTATGAAACCCCACGGTAAACACTACTATATCCTTCCAGTGTAGCCTATAGCAGTGTTGGTAATTCCAGTCTTTCACCCTAAAAAACGACCAATACACACATTATCCTTATAGTACCGTTTTCTATATTAACAAATCACATTTAACCAAGTATATTGCTATCAATTGCTTGACCAACGTTACCCTGGCTACTGAGAAGCCTCAATATCAAGAGGACTAAATCACTGAAATCTGTGAAATTTAAGATCATTAACTCCATTACATTCATGTCAAAACACCTCCTGCACACGTGTTTTGTGACTCGCTTGCTTTACAGCATACAATGTGACCACCACTTCCCCCCAACAGCGCCAAGAGTCCTTCTGTGGTGCATCTCCCCTTCTTAAAGTGACTGTTCGTGTGTCTGTTTACCCACATTTCCGTTTGTCTAACACCAAGTTCTTAGCTAAGAACACTAAGTTCTAAGCTAAGAACACCAGGTTCTTAGTTAAGAGCATTAAGTTCTAAGCAAAGAACCCTGAGGTCTTAGCCAAAACTCAATTCACCCTTTCAGTTGATTGACAGCGCAAGAGCCTATAGAAGCTTCTGGAAGACACTCAAAAAACAACAGGAAAACAAAAACAAAGCAAGACTTTAAGACACTAATCCCTCTACCTCCACCCTGATTTTTCGTGTGCATTTCTCTGAACTCACCCCATCCTATTGGTTTCATCTCCTTTCTCAATATTTTTTATTTCCTTCTATAAATCACGTACCTGTCGGCATCCTTGATCAACCTACCTAGTCTGTCCTCCGGAGGTCACCTGAAGGTCACATGTGGGAGGTCAGCTAGGGGGTCACGCTACCTCCTAACTGATCGGCTATCTCAATGTGATGATCTTTCATTCGTCTATAACTCACTGCCTTCTATATTCCTCATAAAACATGTTTGTTAGGTTGTTCCAGCTGTTGAGCCAGCCCTCGTGTTTCGAGATAAGGATATTTTCAGAACAAAATTATCCAGTGTTATGTTATGAGATCTAGGCTAATAGGTTATTGCCAACTGCAGAGAATGATTTTGATAGAAATAGAAATAGCAGGTGCAAGTATTGATGAGTCACAGTATTAAGACAGTTTGTCAGCGTATGAAACTGGCCCACTCCTATTGTTAAGTGGAGAAATCCCCCTTGTCAATACCTTTTCCGAAATACCGGTATAAAACGCATTTTCTTCTTTTCCCACCTTCAACAGCAGAGGGCGACACATGTCTATTTAAATCTTTTCTCTTCTACTGTTCGCTGGGAAAAACTCCAGTTCCTTAAAATCCCTACAGAGCCCTCCCAAGGGATTGCCGTTTCTGTTCATTCTACAAGTGGAATGACGAGTATCCTAGCAACCCGTCACTAGGTGATTCCTCAGCCCAGGTGAGTGGCTGCTACTTCTTGATCTCCAAGATGGAGGGGTTGTGGTCCAGGATGGACAGAATGATCTTGTCCATGTACTGCCGCAGACGGAAGTTGATGTCCTCCTGTTCCTTTATGGCCTTTATGAGCTGGGGAAAGAGGACCGGGGAATATCTTACTTTCACCTTTAATCAATGAACCATTTAATAACATCAGGGTTCAGCAGCAGCATATGCCAGCTGCAGTTAGCAGTCATTCCCTAGTCATGGGGTTTCTAGCTTCCATATGATATATTCTGGTATCACAATTATAGAGCTGGATGACTATAGAGACTATGAATTGGGAGAACTCATAGTATAGTCTGTGCTATAAATGCATGTCTTTGCATCGACCTTCACATTTCTAGGGCAATGGCCTGCTGAGACATGACCTAGAAATACAGGCGTACAGGCGTCCCTGCACACATTCTGCCCATCACAGTCTCAGGCTGGTATCACAAAAACAGAATGAAGAGCAGCCTGTGTTTACCTGGTCTCTGGATGCGTTGTCGATCTCAGCAGCGAGGGACTGGGCCTTGCTCTGTGATGCAAACAGACTCTTGGCCTCAAAGAGACTCAGGCTGAGGAGCTGTCCGTTTAACTCCTCACTCTGCTCCCTCAGCCTCTGGTTCTCCTACAATGAGGGGGGGGGGAAGGAGATAAAGCGGGAGGAGAGAGAGAGAGCGAGAGCGAGAGATGGAAGAAGAGATAAAAAAGTGATTTATTAATATCTACCTATAGACTATGAGACTATCATTTTTGCGCAGTTCACTGGTTTACTCCATGCCTGAAATGAAACTACCCAAGCCACAGTCGCACACGCACCCAGAAACACACGGGACAACACAAACACTCTGGTTGGCACCTCAGCGACAGACATCTATTATGGCAACACCTACATGATGGAACACAGTGTTATGTGGTGTTACAGCACAGCTCCGCTCGCCTGCACCCGTCTCCACCTCCTCTCAGCGTGAAGTTGCCCTTTATACCCACTGACAAACGGTCAGCTCATCTGACACCCCCCTTGCCTGGCCTATGGGGGGGGCGTCCCTCTGAACCTTAGCTTCAATGGGCAACTTCACACTTTGTTCCCTTTATTAGTGGTTAATCATGAGTTCAGAGGTCACACGGAACGGTGTTGCTACTTTTACCATCGGGCCAGTGAGGAGCCAAGCCCTGGCCAAAGTCAGATGCTGGAATTCAGTGTTGAGAAAGCCCTGGGACACACGCACACACACACACACACACACACACACACACACACACACACAGACACCCCCCCCACACACCCCCACCCCCACCCATGTGCTGGCATTAAATGCAGAACACCAGGGCCGACCAAACCAAAATCAACACACAATTACAAACAAAACCGGAATGTTGTTTCAATTGTGAGTACAGTACGCCACACCACAGTAGGGCTGCGCGCATGACTGGAGTGAGAGATAAGAGACAGGAGTCGGGAGAGTGAGATGTACCACATAAATGAGAGACAGAGAGAACAAATAGAGAGAACAAGAGAGAGAGAACGTGAGAGGCAGAGTGAGAGAAAAAAAGAGAGAAAGAGAAAGACAACGAGAGGGAGGGAGAGAGAAAGAGGACGGCTGGAAGCAGAGCGATAATTCCACAATGCCTCACAGACTGTGACAGAGGAATCAGTGCCATCAGCCCCGTGCCCTGGCTTTCAGTGCTTGACTGGACAGGCCTGGCTGCAGCAGCCGCACAGAAACACGGGGCCAATCGACCTAATCCAGAGAAAGATTGTGCTGATTCCTGCGCTGTCAGCACCGCACCACTCAGTAATTGGCCGCACTACCACATGAAAGTCCGCCTGAGTAACTACACAATTACCCTGAGCTTAACTTTCATAGGACTTTTTTTCAACACACATATACTAATATAAATATATATATATACACGCGTGTTGAATTTAAACTTATAATTAGATTAGAGTTGAAGTGTATCCCAGTGTGCCGTAACAATTTCCAAAGACTAGCTAGCTAAAGGAGACACAAGGAGACCCCCGTGACTGAAACAGAACAAGGATATGACCTCACTCAGAGGTTAAAGGTGTCCCATTATACCACCAGGTATGAGCTGGTGATTAGCCGTTACAAGCCGTTTTGGATATCTGCCTCTTCTGACATCACGAGTGGACGTGTCCACCTAGATGTGTGCTGGAGGGATCAGCCTACCCGCCTACCCAGAGGGCTGTAGCAAACGTTGCTCATCTGTCCGGACACGCCCGCTTGTGATGTCGGAAAAAGCGCGGTTTTCAGAACGGCTTGTAACGGCTCATCACACTCACACGCGGTGTGTGTGACATGTCACCGTAGAAACAGCTGCTGTGTCTGGCTCCGACGCAGCACAGTCTGCGTGGCGGCCTTTGAAACGGGGGCCCCTCTGTACCTGCTTCAGCCTCTTGACCTCGTGCTCCAGCTCCACCTCGCGGGTCCGGCTGGTGAAGTCGGCCAGGCCGGACGAGGAGCCCCGCCCGCCGGGCCGCTCGGTCTCCAGCCGGTACAGCTGCAGGTGCTCCAGCTCCCGCCGCAGGTCCTCGATCAGCTGCACACACCCCGGGGGAACCGCGCAGAGGAGGTGAGGCCTCACACACCAGCCCATCTCACACCAGGACGCACATGGAGATTTGAAAGCCAGCCCACTTCTAGCGTCACCTCGTGTGCACGGCCCACGGAAATGTTACATGGGCTTTGGATGTTAGAAGTGGGCTGGCTTTTAAGCGTCATTTCTTGTTCTCATTTACTTGCTGATTTAGCCTATCGCACTGTTGCATGGTATACTGATACATTACGGACATCTTTATGAACATCATATTTGTTTACGATATGTTATTTTTATAATCCTTTTGTTTGATTTTCTTTCTTGAGCAGACTCTTTTTGACATACAAGGTCCTTCGGGATTAATAAAGCACTTAATTTCTGAACCATAATAATCCAACTATCCACATCTCTTTGAATGAAAAGTAAATGGAAAAATTGGACAGCACAACGGATGCAGATTAGTGGTGCTGCTACCTCCTGCATGGCCTCCTTCTCCTTCTGGAACTGGTGTCTGTTCTGCCTCAGCTTGTCCATCATCTTCCTGTACAGGTCCATCTCATCCTTCAGACGCAGGCTGGTGTCCTCCAGTTTGTCCGTCATCCGCTGCTTCTCCTGAGTGGAGACACACACACACACACACACACACACACACACACACCAACTTGTATCAAGCACACCCTTAACACCTGTTCCTTTGTAAAGAATGTGCGTGCAGTTTCCATTAGTGCAGTCTTTTACAACACAAACTATAAAGAGTGTTCTTTAAGATGCTGTGTTGAGATGTTGGCATTGTAAGAAAAACAGAAGAAGAGCCTCTGAGAATAAAGCAGCCTCACAGCCTGAAGTAATGCATGTTGCAACGGAGAAGAGGTTTCTAAATCGCTAAAATATATTGTAATGTCAGGATATGAAGACAGAATTAAAACATGGCAAGACAACAGTAGGATTCAATTATTCAAATGAATTCCGGTTTGTCTGAGGCCCAGCAAGAGAGGAAGAGAAAAATGGAGAAAGAGACAGCTGCAGAGAAATATTAACAACGAACGATAGAAAACTAGAGGAGGGCTTTTCAAAAGAACGCTGACCTCGTCCAGTTTCTCCGTCTGGCTCTTGAGACGACACATGCCGCTGGACATGTGGCTGTTCTCCTCCTCCAGTGTCTGGACTCTGTGGAGGGGAGGAGAGGTTAGCTGCACCTCGCGCACACACAGCCGGGCTCCCAGGTCAACACAGACCCCGGGACTCTTCATCGACCACCTGGTCTGTCCTTAACCACCACAACATGGTGGAAACAACAGGAAATACAAAACAACTTGAAAAATGTTGCGGTTGATTTCTAGTGAACAAACATCTTATTCAAATGATTTGAATAATACGCTAATGGCTCTATCTGCTGGGCTGAGAGACAAAAAGAGAGAGAGATCTAGAGAGGGTGGGAGAGAGAGAGATCTGGAGAGAAAGGGAGAGAGAGAGATCTAGAGAGAGAGGGAGAGAGAGAGATCTGGAGAGAGAGGGAGAGAGAGAGATCTGGAGAGAAAGGGAGAGAGAGAGATCTGGAGAGAAAGGGAGGGAGAGAGATCTAGAGAGAGAGGGAGAGAGAGAGATCTGGAGAGAGAGAGATCTAGAGAGAGAGGGAGAGAAAGTATGTGTATGTCCTTGACAGTGTTTGGTTTGGAGTAGTGTGCTAATGTTTATGTGTGTGTGTGTGTGTGTGTGTGTGTGTGTGTGTGTGTGTGTGTGTGTGTGTGTGTGTGTGTGTGTGTGTGTGTGTGTGCGTGTGTATGTGTGTGTGTGTGTGCGTCCACCTCACCGGTTCTTCAGCAGCTCTATGTGTGTGTTCGTGTCCCTCTCCATCTTGCTGAAGGCCTCCCGGTGGCGCCTCCCCTCCTCCTCCACGTTGAGCTCGGCCTGCGCCTCCTGGTCCTTCAGCTGCTCCTCTAGCTCGTTCACCCTGACCCCACACACAGGGAGAGGCCAGAGGTTGGGACGCGGCACCACCACCTTCCACGCTAGGGTTTGCTCAATAGTGGTCAATCCATTTGGAGGAACATCAGAATGTTACTCCACGATATTATACACGCACGTTTATAAAATCAATAACTCGGGTCCTTGATTCAGATTTTGCCATTCTAACATACTCACATATTACAACATACTGGTGACAGCATAACAATTCAATGCTAGTAATAATGCACCACCAATCTCAAAGAATGCTAGCCTGTGTTGCTTCGCTACCATTTATCTGTTTTGAGGAACTATATTGTGAAAAGCTAGGGGGGGATTTAAAGAGGGAGTGAACACAAAATCGATTTTGTTTTTGCTTTAAACTTTAAACTCATATATGATCGTCAACATCGTCATCTATGGCTTTTTATCACAGAAATGAGGACGATATTAAGTAAAAACAAGAGTAAAAAGCCTATGTGTTTCCCAAAAACACTACCTGAACATGCCACTCTGCTTCAAACGCAAGTAACAGCCTTTTCAGGATGCCGAAGTGCCTGTAAGTATACTCTTCAACGTCACGACCATGGGACACCGGGGCGTGTGTGGATGTGTAGAGCTCTGTTTGGGCAATGATTTAATGTGGCCTCAGAGAAAGGGTAAAGCCTCTCAGATCCCTACAGTATAACGCCAAGATGTGTGTGTAGATGTGTGGAGCTTCATCTGAGCAGCGGGTCATTTGAATGTCCTGTGTCCAACTGAGGGTTAATTATAACACTTATCCACAACAACAGTACTAGAAAAGTTTCACAAAGTTGCAGTGGGTTGTAGCATGGAACAAAACAAATCTCAATATTCGAATTCCAGCTAAAACAGTGGGTACACTGACACTTTAACGACGCCTCCCAGCTGTTCTAAAATCACCATGTAATGGAGCAACTGTAAACCAATTCCTCTCGTGGCTTATTGCTTAAGTATCTGTTGCAGTACTGAAGCTTGCAGACAAGAGTAGTCAACTACTGCTTTCCCATAGCTAATAGATGACTCACAGATCCACATTCAAATATCATTTGATCAAACTCTCCAACCTCAAGAGCCTTAAGGGGGAAAACTCACAAAACCCAAAGGATAAAGACAAACAGATTGGGCTAACACAAACTAAACACATTTAGTCTAAATTATCATGATTGTGTTTTTAAACTTGTTGCGACCGAACATGATGATCAGGCTGCCCTAAAACATCCTGATAACATATTTTTCTCAGATGCTATTTGAGCATTTTCAGTTCATGTCCATAGATAGGTCTTCATTTCAAGGTAGCCCCTAGCTAAAGACCCCAAGGATCAGTGGTCTTCCTGTACCTGTGTACCAGCTGTGTGTTCTCCTGTTTGAGTTTGGACTTGAGATCGCTGTTCAGCAGACTGTCATTCTCCAGCTCTGCCACCTTCTTCTCAAGGAAACACACCTGGAGGCCGGAGAGCAAGAGAGAGCGACACAGACAGGGAGTCAGACAGACGGATTGACAGATCCACAAACAAACAGCGAGACACCTACACTGTAAATGCTCCTAGAATTTTCCAAAACAATGAAGAATGTGCACTGTCAATGATCCATGCAGTCCATCCATCCTCTTATGAGCTTCATACTATTACACAATAATCTCAATCTCATTAAGGAAAGAGAAAGCTGCCATAAAAAAACGACATAGTTCAGGAGATACATGGTGGTGGTGGTAGTTTATTTAGCTTCTGAGATATCAAACAGGCTGGTCATCATTTAGACTACCAACTACTTCACCAAGTTAGGAGAAAACACACACACACACACTTACTTTCTCATTGATGTCCAAATCACAGGAGTCAATGCTATCCCTGAACAAGTCTTCAGTGCTGCCGTGGCTACTGCTCAAGTTGCTGTGTTGGAGCAGCTGCCTGCTCAACACACACACACACACACACACACACACACACACACACACACACACACACACACACACACACACACACACACACACACACACACACACACACACACACACACACACACACACACAAAGATTAAAATCGGTACAGGAAGGGGAACAGCAGCAGTGGGAATACACAGAGGTGAGAAAAAAAGGCAGATGATATGTGTGTGTGTGTGTGTGTGTTCTACACTGCTGTAAGGCACCTGCACGCTCGGGAAAGATGGCTGCTGCTACCAGAATGAGATTTGGTGGTTCACCAAATAGACACATGCCTGCCGCATACTGCTAGTACACACTCAAACCAAGCATTTGTACTCATACACACAACATATGGAAACACATTAACCCAACCCACAGGACATTCAAGCACACACTCGCACTGAAATGGGACATCCATACAACCTTGCTCTCTCTCCGATAGATGAAATGACCTAACATTCTCCAGTTCATTATGGAGATGAATGACCAGCAGGGACAAAGACAGAGCAGAGAGAGATGTTGAGAGGCAAGGGGAGGAGGACGAGGAGAAGGAGAATGAGGAAGAGGAAGAGACTAGCAGAAAGAGATGTGAGTGGTGAGCACAAGAGGAAGGGCTGGCCAATAAAGCCAGAAGTACTAGCTGTGCTTGTGACTAGGTAGACCTGGGTACACAGAGGAGAGATTTGCCTCCAAAGAATACATACATCCGCTCCGGTAGCTACACTGTTTCCATTCTGTCCCAATAGCTCACGCCCAGCGAGGGGGAGAAGTAGGACACAGCCCATGATGGATTACAGCCAACATGGAGACTCGTTAATGCAATGGTACAACAGCGTCTCACCCAGTATCTATGGGTCCTATGGTTTAGGGACACTTCATTCTTCTAACTTATTATACCATTGTCTCAACCAGTATCTATGGGTCCTTGGGT
The DNA here is from genome assembly GCF_949987615.1 of Pollachius pollachius. NCBI lineage: Eukaryota > Metazoa > Chordata > Actinopteri > Gadiformes > Gadidae > Pollachius > Pollachius pollachius. The sequence goes on from NC_136935.1 coordinate 31,038,462, forward strand.
TTAGGGTGGTAGTTGTCATGGTAACCGGTCCAAAGACTCATCTAATACACAGAACAGCACACTCTTAAAGCAACAAAACAACTCAATTCATAAAAGGGATTGGCTGACTATGAAATGCTGCTAGCTGTATAACAGGTATGCCAAAAAACAGTGGGCGTACCTGACTCCTAACTACAAATGAGTCAGGACTAATTAACTCGAAGTTTGGTCACAGTACTGCTTACAGTTCCTTATAACCACTGTGTGTATATGTCATCTGTTTGTGTAACAGTGTGGGCGTAAGTGAGGATTACGTAGAAAATTAAACAATGACTTGGCGCGCACACACACACACACACACACACACACACACACACACACACACAGACACACACACACACACACACACACACACACACACACACACCAACATACCTTCCAAAGGCAGTGCTGGAGATTTTCCGATTGGGGCTACAATAGACAAAAAAACAAAGAAATGATCATCATTTAATGACAAAATAGCAGGTAAAATACTCGAGACATGTTTAGCTGCAACCAAACACATTCCTGGAGCAGCACTCTGATGGCAATGTCTATATATCTTGCAATGTAATAACACATCAGAATCCGTACACAAGTTCCTTTTCCTTTTCATAGTCTGCTGCTACTAACTCTATCTTCATCTTCCTATACCTTTTTTCTGTACTTTTCAAACCACTTTGCATCCCTATGCCTCCTAACCATGAATGCCCGGAGCTTCTTCTAAGGAGCTCTCTGCTTCATTCCTAAGGGAACGAGGTGTGATCAGTGCGGCTCTGTTTGGTCCAACAGCTCTGCTACCTCAGGGTGAAACTGTGTCCCACCGTCTCCTGGGTGATACAAGTCATGCTACGTATTCTATTCTTCTCTCATGCTGACATCTTTCTGCACATTAATTCTCTGAAAGAAAGTCCACGTAAGCTACCGTTTAAAATGCAGTTAAGGTAGGGGTTTCTACGATTAACTGACAACCATAATATTGCACTATAGTTTCATTTCGGATTCAAATAAAATCTGTTTTGTCAGAGCCCAGTATTGATTAGATATTTATTTTGTAGTCTGTTTATATGCAATAAGCAGTACAATAAACACACACCACACACAGTTAATATAAACACTGTCTACGCTACCTTTCTTTTATTTCTTTTTAAATGGATGGAGATAATTTCGAGTGTATTTTTTTTTTACACATCCAATTTAGAAAAATTCTGGTATAGTACTGTTACATAAAGTGGATACTGAGGTACATATAGTTAAGCATGCGTGTGTGGGAGAGAGTGAGCTTCTCTATTGCCGACCAGCATGGATAACACGTCTAAGAATAGTCGGCTCTAACAATGGTTAAAGCTGTCAGAGGACTGACGTGCTAGTCTCAAATCTAGACGTTAGATAACACTCCACCTGGATTTATACTGCATCCAGATTGACCTTATCTAACACCTCAAATAAATTAAAACTGAATGCTGTGAATAACAACGGTGGTCTTCATGTATGTCTGTGTCAAATACATCATAGTCTACATGCATGTCTGTACACAAATACATGCATGAGTGTCTCACATGCATGCATGTGTGTACCACATACAGTACATGCATGTGTGTACACACATACATGCAAGTGTGTACCACATACATACATGGTTGCACACACATACATACATGGGTGTACACGCATGCATTCAAGTGTGTACACACATGCATGCCAGCGTGTATGGTTTGTACCTGTTGGATTTTAGGTTCTTCAGCCTGGCATCCAGGTCGTTCAGCAGGTTGACCTTCTTGCAGCACTGGGAGCAGTAGACGTCCATCTGGTCTCCCGGGCACAGGTGACGCACCTTGCGAGGAGTTTGGCCCGCACTGTACATAAAACATAGCCGCACAAAAATAATGACCCAACCATACCGTCACAGACACACAACACAAATAAGAAAACATGAATTCGCCTATTAGGATAAATTGCTTAAGATCTCAGGTACTATTGGCCTATAGTACCTATATAGAGTTAACCTCAAGCATTTTCCCAAGGGTAAACTGAAGCAGCAAAACCTTCAGCATCTTGGTGACAATAACCCACGGAACGAGGTCGAGGCCCCCAGTGAGTGAGCTTTAAACTCATTAGATCCTGCTGTTTATCCTGACTCTTCGTCAGGAGGGGTTTCAGGCCTTGAGAGCTCCATACATATTCATTAGCGAAACCATGTGTAAGAGGATTAGCTCTCCTCAGCTCCCTGGAATGGCCTGACTGCATCGCGTCCCTGCTCAGCATACCAACCACGCAGGACTTAAAAAGAACACAGGGAAAACCGCCTCGGGTGGGCGGTTGGAACCCAAGTGCGCTCGTGTTACTGGAGCTCACCTATTGGCCGTATTAATAGGAATGCAGTTTCAGACTCTTAAGGCCTAGTTTTATAAATGTTAGAGGTCCAGCTTAATGGTCTTAAAGAGCTTACTATTCAACTAAGTTAACTAACGAAGTACTAACGCCATCTCTCTCTCTCGCTCTTTCTCTCTCAGATGAATACAGTGTAAATGATAGCAGTAAGCATGTTATCGAGTTTGTCTGGCCACTTCTCTCGCCTCCACATTCTCAAAGCCATAATCGACGCGAAGTCATGAAGTCATCGAAGTCATGATCACATCTTTGCTTATGTACACCTCCAGACTCGAAAATAACAAAAACCAAGAAACATTGTGTTCATGATTCAATCAATAGTGAAATATTCAGAGTATATTGCTTTGAAATGCAGTGCGTGCGTGCGCGTGTGTGTGCGTGTGTGTGTGTATGTGTGTGTGTGTGTATGTGTGTGTGTGCGCGTGTCTCTTTCCCTCTCTCTCCCACCTGGAAGGGACAGAGGATCCCAGGTCGGAGTAGATGTGGGTGCGGCTCTCGTCCTCAGCGCTGGGGCTGCTGGGAGTGTAGTCTGGCTCTTCCCCCACGCCGTAGTCCTCAAACTGCTCCTCGTACAGAGAGGCAGAGGACCGGGTCGACAGGTCAGAGGTCACTGAAGTGCTGGTGTTACCTCGCCTGAAAGAAGACACAAACACACAGCAGCAGTTTGAGTGGTGAGAATGTCTTTTAACCCAAAATATAAAAACATTTGAAATGCATTTAGTTCCTGCATTTAAATCATTCTGTCAGAGTTTCAGCAGGGTACTGAGATATATTTGATTCACTTGATTAATATCACTTCATTGCCAAATGAATGAGTCAATTTTTCTACATATTTGTTAATCATTTAATCAAATTTATTTTCTTTTCATTTCTACTTGATAACGTCCTGCTATGTTGGTGTTTGTCCAAGACAGAAGCAGCGCCACGGCCCCCTGCAGAGCCCCTGACTCACTTGTGCGTGGGGATGAAGAGCTCCCCCAGGGAGTCCTCCTTGTCCCCCGGCCGGGCCGGCCCCTCGGAGCTGTCTGACCCCTGGGTGCTCCCCACCGCGCTGTCCCTGTCCGACTCCCTCTCCTCCTCCAGCTCCTCCTCGTCCCGGGGGCAGGGCCGACCCTCTGTGGCGGTGTCAGCACTGGCCCGCGTGCACATGATGATGGGACGCGCCCGCGACTCCTCACCGCACTGCCCGAGAGGAAGGGGAGGAGGGATAGCAATGATCATGAGTACTCACAGTAACAAACAAGCAGCAGGGCAAAGCAGGTCGTGAACTCAGAGAGTGCCTCAAGTCAGGCTCCATATTGCCTTCCACTTAAACAATATCATTGCAGCCTGACGCAAGCAGAACATGACCTTAAATCAGCCTGACCAAACAGCTGGAAGACACGGCAGGGAAAGGGGAGAGGAGGAGAACAGGGGGAGACGGGGGGGGGGGGGAAATCGGAGGAGGAGAGATAAGGGGTAGACAGACCTAAAATACGGTCCAATTTGAGGCTTTTTATCTCCCTTACTACAAGCTAAGAGAACTTGCTCTAAATTGCTCCCTACCATTAAAATGAACAGTTTTCTTTGTGTGATCTTTGCATGATTATTACCATATTCTTCCAACCACAGCATACAATGAAGTTGTGCTTTTTTCAATTTGTGTGTTTCAAGTAGTGCTGGGCGATTTGCCCCCCCAAAAAAATCTATAAACAACAAGTATATATATTTTTTAATTTTTTTTCATTCTTTTATTTTTTTCAATAATCTATTTTATTTTTTAAAAATCGTCCTAAAAAATTAATTCGAATTACGATTAAAAATCTATTAATTGCCCAGCTTTAGTTTCAACCTCTGACTTTGACTGTGCAGCCACCGGCACAGACTTACACGCAACATTGTAGTCATAGGATGTAGTCATGTCACCGGACAATCTGAACAGAACAGCATCCTCCACCAGCTTCGAGAGCGAGAGAGAGCGAGAGCGAGAGAAAGAAAGAAAGAAAGAAAGAAAGACAGAAAGAAAGAAAGAAAGAAAGAGAGAGAGTGTGAGATTGTGGCGAGAAAGTGAAAATGAGAAAGGAAATGAGGATGTGATGGGGCAGGCATAAATATATCCGGCAAACATAACGAAACAACCAAACGCACCTTCAAAACTTAACCACGTTTTCTCTTTAACTTTCCACTTGACATACACTCAACGGTGTAGTCATAGGATGTCATAGGATGACAAGCCATCTGAACAACAGAACAGCATCAGCTTCAAGTGAGAGAATGAGAGAGCAAGATGTAAGGAATCACTTTGAGGTGTGCCTGACACTCATGAGTTGCTCTGACGAGCATGCAAACAATGTGTGTGTGTGCAGGATGTGTCTGTGTTCATTACCAGTTGTTTAAAAGAAGAGTGCATACATTTGTGTGTTCATGTGCACCCATCCAAAGTTTGTATGTAATCATGCATTTTCATGTTTAGGTGCTGTGCAATTACAGGTTCGCTTGACCTCTGAGTGGAGACCGCTGCTGGTTTCATGGGAAATCCCTTGGTGTAATGACTGGCATCCCTAGACAACACTGTGCTCTGTGATGTTGGCTCCTGAAAGCACAAGCACAGCTAGACGGTTGCCCTCTGAGGTGTTGTTGGCTGTGTAGTACAAGTGGTTTGTTTGCTGCCGTCTGCTCCTCTCAATTTATACACCTTGTCACTAGAGCCCTACTGATATATAGGCTGGCCAATTTTATCGGCCGACATTGGCCTATCACAGATATCACGTATCGGTGTATAGGTTTGCCGATATGCGCCGATATGAAAAGGTGTCGATTTATGAATGTATTGAGCTCTTTATAAATCCTCTCCCTTCATTGTTGAAACTCTAAATGCTTTAACTGAGTACATCCACGTAAACAATACCAACACTAACAGTTTGACATCATGTTCTTTCTAAAATTAAGTAGCTCCTCCCCATACTACAGGTTGTTGGTTCCTTTAGCTCATGGTTTTAATGCCATGTTGCTGGAGGGTGAGCAGCAAATCCCAAGGAGCTGCTCTACCCCCCACGATACCACTATATATATATATATATATATATATATATATATATATATATATATATATATATATATATATATATATATATATATATATATATATATATTGTGGCAGACGGCAGGGAGGAGTGAGGGGAGTGGTGTATCTGGCAACCTGCTAGCTCCACCCCCAAGCCTTACATGGACTTCCTCCCTGTAATGATGTAAGCCTGAGGATCGTTATGCAGGAGTGCTTGGGGTTAAAGGGAAGAGCAGGCTACCACATGGGAGAGCCAGAGCTAGGGCTAGCCAACTACAGAGAGCAACTGTGGGACCTTCTGGGAGTACTGTACCACTGCCGACTAGAGAGAGACCGATGGTTGTACCATTGGATGGAGTAGGGATATGGATTGTACCTTAACAGAGGTGGATGACCCTTTTCCCACCCTGGTGGTTTTTATTTACACTGTAAATAAATCACCTTGACTCTGAACTGCTCTGTGTTGTGTGGTTAACTGTTCAACATGGTGGCGTGGAAACCCCACACCCACTGTCCCGCTACAACACACACACACACACACACACACACACACACACACACACACACACAATACATCGATATCAACTCCTTAAATCCAGTATCGGTCGGGCTCTGCTTGTCACCTCAAGATACTTTGTTTGAAGCAATCTCTTCTAGGTTGTTCCTCTCCTGTTCTAAACAATGTGTGTTTTCTATCTGAAGTGGATTAGTAGGTGGCATTACTTAAAAGCGGCAAACCAGACTTATAGCGCAACACCCTAGAATACGCCTTTCTCATACGTCACAAACTCGGCACGTACACACAACTCAATATGCAGTGAAGGGCGGATGATAACAGCGGGAGGTTGAGAATAATGAAAACAATTATGTAGACGCTGTTACGTGGTACCCAAGTAAATATGTACAATAAAGACAGATGACAGACGGGTACAAAATCCGACATTTTCAAGATAATATATTCTTCTTCTGAACATGTGTTTACTGTTGACCTTCAGATGTAGATCCTTTACAGTAAATAAACAACATGTTAACTTCAAGAGTCTTTTAGTAGGATCACGTAGTGGGGGGTCTGGAACCGGGGAGGGAGGGTAGGGGGTGGGTGGGTTTGTCACTGTTCTCTTTTTTTGGTCTCTTGATTTACTTATTGTTTGTTTGTAAAATGTAAACAAAAAAAAAGAATTTATCAAAAAAAATAAAAACATGTTAAATTATCAGTTTTATATATGTAATGTAGATGCATGTTTGTTGGTACTGTAGTTCAGTGCACTGTGCGTGCAGTGTGCCGCTCATGTACAGTAACCGTGTGTCCTGTTGAACTCTCAGGGCCCTACCCTCTGCTGTGTTTACACAGGAGCGGGTCTACGCAGGCACCAAGCACTATTTGCATTGGCTGCAGTGACGTTGGCCGTAGATCACAGCTGATGACCTTCCCAAAGTGTCCGGGCAGAAAGGGTTCAGGCAACACAGAAATGTGTCCTTTCCTCAAATTAACACTTCTATGGCACCAAATAGGTGGTAATGTGATCCCTATAGCTTCTATTATTAGCTAACAAAGAGTTTCAACTGTATTTTCCTTTACAGTCTTTACATCCATCACAGTTTAATTTGCTGTTGTTTTACTTGAAACCATTTCTGCAGTGTGACACACGCATCACACACACACACACACACACTATAACTATCTATAGGATATCAAATGTACATAGTGTATAATGTATTGAAGTAATAGTGTATTAATAGTGTAAATGTATATAGTCTATGATGTGTACATATTGTATTGTATTAATATTGTATATATTGTATATATATAGTTTAAATGTACGTAGTGTATTAACTATTGTATTAATAGTGTTTCTCGTAGTAGTGTAGTTACATTGTTAACGTCCTTAGTGCAACATGAATTGTATTAACAGTGTATTAATAGAGTTAATGTACATAGTGTATCATGTATTAATAGTGCAATAATAGTATTAATGTAAATAGTGTCTTACATATATTGTATTAAACGTTTATCAATCAATTTTGTATCATGTTTTGTATGAATAGTGTAAATGTACACATTGTTTTTATTTGATTACGATTTGCTGTAGTGTTGAAACTCAAAATATTTACAACTATGTTGTGTTCTTATGTCCCAAATACTGAGAAATTACAACATCGAAAAAGAATGAAACACAAAGCAATTTCTTCATTTGTATGCTTTGGAAAGTAAGCTTTGGTCACCATGCTCATGTTTTTGTCTGTTGGAGTAACAGACCAAAAGATACAGAGAGAGGGTGATACAAACACAGAAACACAGACAAAGACAGATACACAGACACAGAGACAGAGACACAGAGACACAGACACAGATTTGTTTGAATTTATTTGCCTGTTGACACAGTACCTGCCAGCCACACTCTCTTTGGCTAAGTTCCTCTACAGATTCCCCCATAACAGTGCGTAGTTGTTGCAGAGGCACAGAAGGTATTCTTAGAAAACAGGAAATGTCCAAAGAGTCTTCACACGCACACTGAATTTTTTAACAATGTTAAAACAGCAATATTAAACTACTGCAGAGAACTTAAACAAATTTGAAAAAATAAACAGCTCGGAAACTCATTCAAATGCTTGTACATATACCCCCCCCCCCCACACCACACACACTTCGTTATTTTGTTCCAAAAAAGGGACTGTCCCGACACATATTTTCTCACCCTGAACAACAACAACATTGGAAAGGCGAATAATGGGACTCTCCCTCCTGTCTCTGCCTTAGCCTGTCTGAGGGGCAGAGGGTCAATACACTTTTACTGCTGAGCAAATCATTAACCTGCCCATGTGCTGTGGGGCAGAGCATTATGTGGACGGACGTGCATTTCAAGGCCCTATCGATTCACGTTTAGGAGGACAGAGAAGGAGCTGGCTTTAGGTCTCACCATGACTTGGCAGTAGAGTGGAACAAAGCAGAGGCTCTCAGATTGCTCTCATGAATTTAAAATATAATATAAATAAAGCATTGCACCCTGGAACTTTGAGCGGACAGCCGATACGCGATTGAAGATGAATCATGCCCAATGAGCTGGTGTTCAGCATTCGTTCATGTTTGATTAAAAATAAAGGGATATGCTAAGATATCTGTACATTAGCATTTACCCGTCTTACCCAGATTCAGACGAGTTGTGTAATTCCAAATCCCTTATTAAAAGTCCAGGAGGAAGGTTTGCTGAGTTGGCATTTGCTTTTCTGTTAGCTACTTCCAGTGACTTGCATTAACAGGCACACAATAATATTGTGATTATTAGGCTACCTGTAATATGCCACTACCTCAATAATATACCCGCTGCTTCTGGCTGGGCCGTCTATGAGGAGGATAACCTGTTAGCGAGGCATTAAGAAAATAGTGAAAATAGTGCCAAACTATCGGTGTGTTTGTGGCAGAATGTGGTATGTGGTTCACTCAAATTCAAAGACGAGAATTCACTACATTCAACGACACCAATTCACCTCATTGAACAACGTGAATTTGCCACATTCAACGACAAAAATTTGCCTCATTCAACAACGTGAATTCAACTCAATCTTGGGTTCGCGCAAGTGAATTTTTTCACTTGATGCTGAATCCCTAGTGCAATTCCAAGCCACACACACCATGAGTGTAGTAAAGAAAGGGAGCAGGAGAAAATAAGAGATAATGTCATCACTCAAGGTAATAGGCTTGACTCCGAGGCATTATCCCGTTCATCGCCCCTCGACATTTCTCACTTGCTTCGTCTCTACTATCAGTTAACATCACCCATTCTTCTCCCCACACTATTCTTACTCTGCTCAGTTTTGTCTGTCTGTCTGACTACATCCTAATTTTTGATTCAGTCAGGCTACTGTGAAAAATCACTGCTTATGGAAACACAGCTACTCTTCCGACGCAACACACACACATCAAAGACACACACACCACAACCAAAGAACTAATGACTCATCATGTATCGTCACTTTGTGAGGCAAGAGTGTGGATACGAGAGGTTTGCCAACACAAGAGACATTCAGCCTCCCTACTGAAACTGCCCTGTGTGAGAACGTCCTCAGCCTCCACGCTCCTCCCTCTCCAGTCAGCTCCAAGGAACACACTGGCACACATTGAAACCCCTTCAGCGCAGGTGTACCAACCAACCGGATTCTGTACACACACATAAGGCAGACACACACACACACACCACGCTATCTTACCCGTTTGGCTGACATAGAACACACACACACACACACACACACACACACACACACACACACACACACACACACACAGGTTTGCTCCACCTAATGCCCAGGGGGAGCAGGTAACTGCTTGGGTTACAAGGAATGTAGTCCGGGAACAGAGGACAATGTAGGGAGGAGAAGGGTACTGGAGACACTTGGAACATTGTGAAGAGAACGCACACCACAGCCACATGCAAACACACACAGCGTTCATTCGTTTTACTGACGCAATGGTCAGTAAAACATAGTTCTAAATGGAAGACAAGAATCATGAAGAACAAGCCCAACCGTTGCTGTTGTCAGAGACGTGATTACACGCACAAACTGTTGGAGCACAGCAGACATACATCCTTTTAATGTGAGCATGCGCGTTTGTGTGAGTTACTTTGCCATTGGTGTATTTCTTAAGTTTCTTCCTTTGTAAGAAAACACACAGCCAGGGATCTAATGAAAAGGTAATCTAACCTTTACCTTGTGTGTAAAGGTGTGTGTGTGTGTGTGTGTGTGTGTGTGTGTGTGTGTGAGAGAGATCCTTCCATTTAGGTACAGTGCAATTGATACTATTTGGAAAAATAAAACAGCTAGAATGTGTTTGTGTGTGCGTGATCCTTTGGGAAATGTAATCCTATACAACTGTGATACTATCTTAGAAAGAGAAAAAACAAATAAATATTTGCGTGTGCGTACGCATGAGAACGCAAATGAGAGAGAAAGACAACACGTGTGTGAGATAATCCTGTACTAAGTCTCCTAGTGCAGTTGTTATCTGACAGTGTCACGCCCAACGCAGACTAGGCGTGATTGCATGCGTGTTGTTGCATGCATGTTATTGTTATGTACCATTCAACGACTGTGTCTGTTGGTTAATCCCTTGGTCCCTTAGGTTTCACCCACCTGTTCCAACTATGAGCAACAAGTGTGGAGCAATTGATCGTGTTTAACCAGCCACACCGTTCAGCCTGCTGCTTCTTACCAAAACAAGGAAGCCGCAGAGAACACACGAGTCACAAATACACGATAGATCCAGATGAGGATATTTCCTCTCATTATTGCCATCGCTTAGATGATCAGATTATGTGGAACCATGCATATAGAATTAGCATCAACCCCAACAGAGACCCTTTTGGCAATGCCAAATTGTTCCATAAACTCCCTGAGAATTGTGTGTGGAATCAACTTCTGACCATTCAAATAATCTCAATGTTCTTGCCTCAACCGATGCTTCACCCCCCCCCCACGCCCTCTCTCCTGTGTGTTTGTCACCAGCTCCATTGTGTGTGTGCTGGAGGGTCGGCCGGCTGTGGGTGAGACCAGTGTGGCGGCGGCGGCGGTCGGGGCAGACACCCAGCTGGTGGTCTGACCCCCGTTCCACTACAGCTGCCTGACCCCGCTGGCTTGAGAAAAGGCTCCCACAGTTCAATCCTAATCATGCTTCCACTGCTATGGGCCCAGCGCTACATTTTCTGTCTTGGGGAGAATTCCCTCATCTCAAAGAAAAGCTAATTATGATCAAATGAGAACCTTGTGTCCCTTGTGCACACAAATGTATATTTTCAAGGCAGATAAGGAGTTCATAAATAATATGAGTCCATATGCTCCAAGTAAAGAAAATATACTTCCTTCATTTAGAGAACCAACCTGTTGCACAGGGACAGAGCAGAGTGCGAGAGTTGGTAGTGCTGTGGATTATACTTCATTCATCTAGACCAGCTCAGCACGGATAATCGAGTTATTGTAGACCTACTTATCCACCGCACGGTACCCATATCAAATGACCCGGGCCAATCTGGAAACACAAAAACTGAGGTTTAACAAAAGGCAGGAATGCTCTTAAAGGAGTTCAGTTGCGGAACAATAGAGGTGTCTTTTTCCTTTTAAAGACCAAGTACAGCTTAATCTTATTATATAATGTCAGGGCACACAATGGGACTATCCATCAAGACTTCCAAGGCTTGTTTGGACATCACTTTTTGTTTTACGATTCCAACGACGATTCATAAACAAAACCCTGTCGTAAAAATTATCTCGGTGTGCAAACTACATTTAAAAGAGGAAAGTTGGGAATAAAGAGCATAACTTGGTCTTTACACTCAAGATAATTGTATTATACTGGAAAATTGTACAGGAAGAAACGCTTAGAAAACAAATGGGGCTACAGAAATAGCCAGCACAGAGTTTCCTCATCCTCACCATGGCACCTGTTTAATGTACATAAGGATAAAGGGGTGGACGCAAACCCAGTTTACAGTCCATGAGAATATTGTGGCTGTTCACAATGTGCTGTCCTGTAATATAACCAATCCAAGTCTTTGTTGTCATCCTTCCCATAAAGGGTTGAAGTTTCCGTCTGGTTCAGCGACAGTTCACAGTCACAGCCCCGATATTACTTCACTTACTTAAATTGACACACACACGCACACACACACACACACACACACACACACACACTAAAGACCGTCCTTTATGAAATAGAAAAATTCTAAATAGATATTTCAAATAGTAAATTTGTCCTTGTTTTTTCGTACAATCTGCACCTTAAAAGTTCACGATTAGACAGGATAAGCAGCATAGTCAAAGTACAGAATTTGTATTCACTATTTGTACCACACACAGTCAGAAGCGAACATAGCACAGAGCCACAGGGAATGGTGCGCTCACCTCAGTCCAGTTGTTGTAAGGAGACCAACGCTAGCCGGTTTGCTCTCCCTCTCTCTATATATCTCGCCCTCAGCAGGTTCCCCGAGCATTGCTTTGCTCTCCGTGTCTCAGTGCCTCTCCCCTCACATGCCCTGCGTCATTCTCTGGTTGTACACTATATGTCAGCCTTCCTCTCTCCAACCGGGCTCCTAATTAATCCCATTACCGTCAGGGAGATGTTGAACCGAAACAGAACTGTCTGCATGGGCCGAGAAATGGCGAGGTAGAGAGATCACAGAGACAGAGAGAGAGAGAGAGAGAGAGAGAGAGAGAGAGAGAGAGAGAGAGAGAGAGAGAGAGAGAGAGAGAGAGAGAGAGAGAGAGAGAGAGAGAGAAAGAAAGAGAGAGAGAGAGAGAGAGAGAGAGAGAGGAGATGAGCAGAGGAGTGTAGAAGATATATGCGATCAGACAGATGGTGTGAGATTGTGGTGTGAAATAGACAGAGAGTGAAAATGAGAAAGGATATAAGGGGAGTGAGGCAGGCACAAATATATCAAACAAATTTCACGCATACATACCAACCTTCACTGCATTCATTTAGCATGCTGCTTGTTCTATCAAGCACTATTTCTGACTTTCCTCCATGTTTAATCCACATGAATATGTTCACACGCATACCCACCCACCCCCACATCCACATCCACACCCACACCCTCTCCCCTCCCTCCCTCCCTCTCGGCTCCCCCTTGTTAGCCCAGTTAGCATGGTGCAGTCTCCCCTCTCCGTCTTACCCCGTGTGTTAGTAGGTGGGGGGCTCCATGGCTCTCCTGCCCCCACGCTCCACCAACGAAGCCTTCGTCAGCTGAACTCATCCAACCGCCCCACACACGAGAGGCAGTGTCCCGCCGCCTCCGGTCACACACGCTCACACGCTAAACACAGCACCGGAGCAGATGCACCTTCTACCACGCGGGGATAGTCCACAGGGAAGTCCAAATCCAATAGTCCCGAGAAAGAGAGAGCGACTGAGATGGAGACAGAGAGAGAGACAGACAGGGAGACAGAGAGAGAGACGGAGAGAAAAGCCGGTGGTGTCCTCCTGTTTAGTAACACTGCACTGGCTGGCTGGATCTTCCTACGCCAATAGACTGCAACTGCCAATACAAACGGACACACACACACGCGCACACAAGTACCGACACACACAGGCACACACAAAACACACTTTTCCCTTACTCTCTGGCTGGTACGCCGGCTGCCTGCAAACACACTGGTGGACAGCACTGCCTATCAGGCAACAGTTGTTGGATTCATGGCTCCTCCCTCACCTCCTCCTCCTCCTGTGGGGTGGTTGCTTAGCAACAGGCATGGGTGGGCGGGACCGAGTGGCTCCTCACATTGCTGAGCACTCTTCTCATGGCTGCCGCCCACTCAGGCCATATTTGCATATGAAACCCCGCCTGCAGTCTGCCTGCTAGGGACAGAGCCGCTGGCTGTGGCGGGGAGCAGGAAGGAGCGGCCAAGTAACACATTGTCGCCACTTAAACGGCTTCTCTCAAGTGATGCCACGGCAGCAGCTCTGTTATGAGGAGAAACTAGGCAGTCATAAGGGAGAAGGGACAACATGACACGACATGACCCGTCGTTGTCTTATAGTTGCAATAGGTAAATACAGCCAACCGCTTCTTTTACCAGTCAACCCATTTCAGTTCTCCTCTTTGTGGATTCCGCTTCTACTGCTCGAGTTCACCTTTATATCACAATGTCTAAAAGTGGTTGTCCCTTCCTCTTTCATCTCCTACTTCCTCAATATAGCAGGTTAATGTTGAACTCGGAGTGTGCCTCTCTCTCTCTGCTGAATGATTAAAAATGTATACACAAAAGGCATTGACCAGACTATGAGTGCAATTTGTTTATTAAGCAATGTGTCTTTGTTAAATGCCATATTATAAACATTCCTTCAACACTGCTCACCTTCTATGTTATGTGTTTTCATAATGTATTCCATTAGTGAATTGTCCGTTTCAAATCAGAGATAGGTTCAACCTGGGTGCTTTATGACAGATATACCTGTCATCCTGACTCTGGATGGCTTGGTAGACACGCAAAAAAAAACCATGGTTGTTTGTCAATGTCAAACATGTTTCACATTGAATGCCTTCTCTTACTCAATATATGCTCTTCAAACTCACTTTTCTACGTAGGCATGTACAAGTTGACATTTTTGTACATGACACAACGTCTATATATCTTTATGATGGAAGGAACTGTCAAGCAGGGTTCTGAAGGTAGCTGATATCAGGTAGCCTGGGAACCATATGAATCTGCGAGCTCACTTTTTATTATCTGGCAGATGGTCTGGCCTCTCTTCCGTTCAGACAGGTTCCAGCCAACCGGGCCCTGGTCAATCACAAATGCTTTTCTGATATGGGCTGGGTTTGATATGATGACCAAGATGGATTCCACTGATATGCAAAGGTCTGTTGAATCTGCTATGGTGGCAGTATATAAAAACTGGATGGTATATTTACTCTAAAAGAAGATGAAAAAACTGTAATTAAAGCGTTTGTGATAAGAAAGATGTGTTTGCCCTACTTCCAACAGGATTTGGTCAAATCCAAAGGTAATTGACCAATTATACGCCCAGCGCTACGCCATATGTTTCGTTGCTTTGATTGTTTGCAGGTCTTTCCAATGTCATCAAGAGACATTTTGCACTTCGCCCGGTGATAACGAGTGTTGATACTCGTTAATTGGTCTGGCAATGTCAGGCTATATATCAGGTACTTTGAGAAAACAAAGGTTTTGTCTTTACTACAACGCATCCATTTCCCTTATATGTTATGGGAGTTCCCCAAATCTATTCAAAATAGTCGGCGCACTGCACATCTTCTGTATGTCGCACAATTCAAACATCGTCGACCTATTGCACTTAATTTAAGGCAATATCAGAAAACCTATTCCTTCTCTGCCTCTCTCTCTGTATGATAGTAACATACAGCTTCATACAGCACCACTAATCTGTGGATAGAATTCTGTACGAGCTACTGCAGCCTTTATGCCCTGCGCGCTAGAGATTGTTGCGCTAGTGAAGTAACTCAGAGTTACTTGGAATGAGAGGTTGAGGGGATGAAAGGAGTCATGTAGGCTGGGGTAAAATTGGGTTATTATGCGGAAAGGAATGCAGCCTCCCTACTTATAGACCCCCAGTACAACCACCACCACCACCATCCTCTCTCACTTTCTAAAAGACTCCGTTTGCCGGTCAACCAAAGGCACGCACATCACTGTTTGTTTATGTGCTACTTGTTAGAAAGCGGTCTCCTTATTTCCACTCCCTGCAACACACACATGCACACAAACAGTTCCACAACAATGCCTGCCGTTTGCCATGCCAGCATGCAGCGTTACGGACATGCTTTTCACCACTGCCAACACAGTTATTTTAATTCTATTCAGTTTGGGGATGGATTTATTAGATTACTCTTCAGCAAAGGTGTTCAATGAAGAAGAACTGATGAGTGTAATTGCTGAGAATAGATGGTTTTGGCTGATCCAGGCCAATATAGAGAGCACAAAGGAACATGAGCCATTTCTGCCTAGAAACTATGGATGGGAAATCATTCAGGTCGTTGTTGTGTGAGAGTCTGATTTAATGATGAAAGACATGAGATAACACTTCAAACACCCAACACAAACCCTCACAGTGCTTGTTTTGCTCTCATACAGAATTGGAGAGGGAAGGAGCAGGTGCTAGTGGCATATAAAGGAGGTAGAAACACTATTCTGGGTACAATTACTAGGCTGTTTGTGTGAATGGAGAATGAGTTGTTGAGAGTGAAACAAGTCGGCCCGCTCCTCGTATGTTAATTCAGAAGGCCTGAGAGGTCTCGAATGTCTTGGGAAGATTAAGGAAGTCTGAGGAACAAATGCTGATTATGGGATTCTTAAGGGATGAGTAAATAAACAAGTAAACATGTTTCAGCCTGTATCTGCCAAATGTATCAATGGAAAAATGTCTGAGTCAATCATGTCTAGGCTCGGCAATGTAAGCTAAGAGAAGGTTCTTAACTCCTGTCAGTACAGATTTTCCAACCGTTTTCTCTCCCCAAATTTTGTTTGACCAGTTTCTGTATGAGTTAGGGTTAGGAAATAAGATATTTAAAGAAAAGTGAAATAAAGTAGAATAGAATAACTTCTCGTTTTTTTACTGCTTTTCTGCTCCAAAACGATTTGATTCCATTTATTTTTGTGCCACACTGGCCACAGTATATATGACCTGAAATTTGAACTGCGTGCGCTTTGGACTTCACAATAGGGGTACTTATTTGCATAGTCAGTGTATCCAATCCTTCATGCCAATAAAAATAGCCACATTGTTTCTTTGACTCTGTAAATAACACATTTGTTTCTGTGCCTCTGCTCATTAATGTCTTCAATTTATTAAAACATGTTTAGACACCCTATTCATTGTCATTCGATAACACAAAGAAAGAAAGAAAGAAAGAAAGAAAGAAAGAGGGACGGAGAGGGATGTTAGTAGATGACGGAGTGAGTAAAGAGGAGAAGAGAAAGACAGAAGAGTGAAAACCTTTGATTCCTCAAAGAGAGGAGAGACATTCAGTGCAGTACTGTCAGTTTCCCCTTGTGTGTCTGAACTGAATGGACAGGTTTGATCTGAAGATGAAAGCCATCAACAAAGCCAAACAGGGGGTTGTCAAACTGATTAGATACAAGTAAGAAAAAAGAAAGAAACCCTCATACGGTCTGATCCTCTTACGTTCATATATTATTGATTTTGGTATGCACCACCAGGTGGGGATTGGTCTCCCCTGTTCCCATGTTGACAACCTGCACTCATACTAAGGGTCCTTGAACACCAGCACGATAAATCATGCATGGGCAAAGCAGAGTAAAAGAAAGAGCACAGACCCACATTTCACGTGGTACAGTGCCTGCCCATAGAGGTCATGGGCACCTCCTCTCCCTGATCATTACAAGTGCATGTCAGATATAGGTCATGGGGCGGGAACATAAGTGGTGATTAGAGCTAATGCAACGTGACAAAGACAGCAACACATGAGGTGATATTAGAACCTCCACTGTGATTGGGTCAAAAATAGACCATTGTTTAATGGAGTTTAAACATAAAACGATGGTGATTTCAATGATTTTTCATGGAGGGGAAGGTACAACATCAATAAACTGCATGGCGAGATGTGACGGCAGGTCAGCTTAGGGGGGAGTTGTCTGCACGTTTTTCCCAGGAGAGATGTGGTTTTTGGCATTTGTTTGCAGTAGTCTTACTTGGGACTGAATGGTGAATGGTATGTTTTACTGCCCTGTCTCTATCTCTGTCTCTCTAATGTACTTCAATTTATCCATTAACCTTATTTAACAAATGTCGGATCGTTCTGGTTCAAGGAAGAAACATTTCCTAAAAAACATCAACGTCAAATTAGGATGGAACTCCTCTAAACTCTTTGGGCATACCAAGAATTGCGCTTGATTACATCATATATGCTGTTAAATGCCATACAAGAAAAGATCCCTGGATTTTGAATATCTCCCATAACTTGAATATTTTCATTTTTGCTTTGGTCTGCTTATTTTTAGTATCTGCCCCTCTCTGAGAAATCTTTGTTGATTAACTTGATAGTGATTGATCAAACACAGATTGCATAACACAGACCTGTACAGCCATGGATGATAATTCAAACATAAATTACATTTACAATTATGAACCCCTACCTAATTACATACATACTTAGTTATTTTCTGCCAAGTATGCCGCTGATGGCTTAGCTGTAACTTAATTACAGAAAAGGCGCCATTGTTGATGAACAATCACTGGTACAACCCCTGTGATTAGACAATGACGTTATTGTTTATAACTATCACTTGTACAGCAATGCAATTAGGTTAGCACCAGCCTAGGGGACATTAGAGGAACATTACAACAACATAATCAGAATACCATAACAACCCTGCAAAAACACAGTACTAAGTTCCAGGTGGTCTTACTGTAGTTCTACTCCATGTGTTCATCAATGGTAGACAGGTTTCATGTTGCTGATATAGCCAGACCATGGTTACAGCTGACTGACAGCAGATCAAAGACAAGATAATCAATATCACGTTCATTTATCAATCACACTGTGACCAGACACCCGGGGACAGCAAAGCAATGACGGATCAATTACAGCTTGAGTGAGAGGGTAGAGTGCGAAGTCAGAGAGATGCAGAGGAAGAGACAAGTTGGAAAGAAGATAACAAAACAGAATCAAATAGTTGGGGGTGGATGGATACGATCACTGGTGTAGTCCAGGGTATACGCGGGTATACGGCGTATACCCACTTATTTTTCAGTCAGCATTGCGTATACCCACTTCTAAATCCCCCCAGATGCGCACCATTCAGTAGTATCTGCAAGCCAAACCGCCCACTTTTTCCTTAGGATGGTGAAGCCATGACCCACGCTACTCTGCCTCTTATTGGCTAATACTCGCTGCCTTTACTGATTAGATTGGTTAACTGTAGGCATGACGACGAATGAGCCAATCGGAGGGAGAGAACGGCGGGTCATGCCGAGGTAAATATTGCGAAACACAAATTTACTTTTACAAGTTTACTTTAAATGATTTGCTATAATAATCCGGTAAGATGAAGCGAGCTAGCGAGACTTGTGGACTGCCAAACAAAAAGAAGATTTTAAATCCAAGAACCCCTGGTTGGGATCCAAAAACAAAAAAATGGGTAAGTTTAGATAGATTGCTAGTTTGGGTAACTTCTGAAACAGTGGACACAGAGAAATATTGTGTGTTTGTTTGTTTGTTTGTTTGTTTGTTTGTGTGTGTGTGTGGATGTATGTGGAAGCAATGGACCATGCACACATACAGCTGTGGATAAAGTACTTCAAGTTATCTCAGGACACCTTTCAAATAGAGAAGGTCTAGACCGAACTCCTTCTAACATTTACAGAGACCCAACAGTACCACCATGAGCAAGCACTTGGCGACAGGGGCAAGGAAAAACTGCCTTTTAAGAGGCAGAAACCTAGGATGGATCCTTCTGCTCTAGGTGGGTGAGAGAGAGAGAGAGAGAGAGAGAGAGAGAGAGAGAGAGAGAGAGAGAGAGAGAGAGAGAGAGAGAGAGAGAGAGAGATGCACAGCAACGACACTAGCAACAACTACACTAATAGTAGATGATGACGATGACAACAGCAACGATGGGGGACAAAAAGCAGTGACAATAGTAACTGTAGTAATACATTTTTGTACTGTCTGTATGTATTTTTGCATTGTTTGTTTATGCTTCACAGGATGTCCGGTCTGTAGAAGTGTGAACTCCATTGGGATCAACAAGGAGCAAGGTGTATCACTCTCAAGAGAATGGATGAACTTTGAAATTCAAGTGTCTGGCCAGGGAAGTAGAACAACAAGTCTGTCTGCCTTGAGAAATAAGGTGAGGAAACATGCTTTGTTCAAGGCCAACACTCAGGCAGTGAACGTGGCAGAACAACAGGACAAAGCTGCCATTGAGAATGCAATGGAGGCTATTACTGAGTCCTACATGAAGGAAACTGAAGCCGTGTTTCGAACAGCCTACCATATTGCCAAATAAAACCGACCCTTTACTGACCATGAGAGCCTCATCGAGCTGCAGGAACTGAATGGTCTAAAAATGGGCACAATACTTTATTCACGTTACAGTGCAACACAAATAATACAACATGTTGCCAGTGAGATGCAGAGCAAAATCGTCAGTAACATTATAGCATCATCCAGTAAGTTGGCTGTCCTAATTGACGAGGCATCTTCTTTAAGTCACAAAGCTGTCATGACAGTTTCAATTAAAGCATCAATTCAAGAAGAAAGCCCTGAGTTCATGTTCATTGAACTTGTTGAACTGGAAAATCAGAGAGCAGATGGCATAGAACAGGCGTTACTCACCTGTTTTAACTAATGCTGGATATACAGAAGAGTGGCTACATGAAAACTGGGTAACATTTGTATCTGATGTAGCCAGTGTCATGTTAGGAAAGGAGTCAGGAGTAGCAACCATGCTGACCTTGAGATTCCCAAAGCTTTTTGTATGGCACTGTATGAACTGACTTGAACTCGCTGTGTCAGATGCAGTTGATGAGGTAAACTCTGTCAATCACTTCAAAACTTTTATCCAGAAGCTATATTCTCTGTATAGTACGTCAAACAAAAATGAGCGTGAACTCATTTTTGAGTCGAATTCAGATCTGAAGTATTTTATTTAAATAAATGTTCAAAAAATTACTGAAACACCATGTTTGCCTCATCTATATTTTACATTCATGCAGGCTGCCTGTGTGACCAGTAATACCTACAAACTGCTCCGGATCAAGTCATGTTAATTTTATAATAGTGGCACACTCTGGCCAATGCTATGTGTTGCAAATCAGCTGTTCAAAGACACAGTTTACAAAAGAAATGACTGACTTGCCAAGTGAGAGAATAGGTGTCATTCCAGGAATAAGGAATAGTTCACTCAAAATGCATAGTTGTCTCTCACTAGTCTGTGGGCCAGTATTGGTTTAGTAATTTCATAATCCATCCTCCCTGAGATCAAGCAGCAGAAATTATGTGACAATGTGCAAATACTACTGACGGATTTTTGGGTAAACTAAATAGAGTAGTCTCACATGTCACTGTTTCTAAAACAGGGCGTTTTTCTGGGCTGCGTTAAAAAAGGGTAAAAATTTAGAGTATACCCACTTCTCCAGGGACCACTACACCACTGGATACGATGATTCTTCTTTCACCATGTAACTCACCTACATCATTTAAACCCACCCTAGTCCAAACTTTCGATAACCTGACCAATATCTCCTTTATTGGGAAAAAAAGGCATACCAGTAATAACAGCTAAGAGGATGAATATAAAGCTCCAAAAGGGGAATATTATACCATACAGAGTTCAGTAGGGCCTCTCACTTCACTTCCTCTTGGGTTATTGTGGTGTATGGAAGCTTCTGGGTTTCTAAATACTATGAAAGAATACAGTCACATAGAGAACGCTACATAACAAGATGAGACAACCTGCGTTGACATAGTCAAGTAAGAAACTTGATGGCAAGGCACTGAATGTTCACTCCTGTTCCACATACTAAGAAGTAATAATAGACAGTATAGAAAGGCAGTGACAAACCTACTGAATTAACTACTTCTTAAAAGGGGTAGTTTGGGATTTTGGATATCGGACCTCATTTCCATGTGAGCCAATGTGTTATTTATCATTGGAGACCATTGAACACGTTTTATTCAGTCCTTCTAGTTGCATAGATCGTTGGTGCTAGGCTAGAGCAAGTCAACGGTTTCTGCTAACCTGCCAATAAAAACAGTTTTACCCACTCCACAGTACACCCGAGGCAAATCAATTATAAGGCCAGACTATCGAAGTAAATGTCTGTGTTAATAGAATAATTTTAGAAGTAAAACTATCCTTGCATCGCAATGATCACATTACATTTTGAGGGACTACTTCCTCAGCAGCGGTGGAATTTTACTTTGCTCCGGTGTAGCAACCAATTCACTATAGCAGAACAGCGGCGGACTGATATTAACCAGGCACCTACTACAGTCCCTGACAAAAGTCTTGTCACTTATCGATTTTGTAGAAACAACAGCTTATGACCTGACTTTTAATTAATCCATTGGTTTTTAGAAATGGCTCATATGAAAAAAAATTTAATTTGGGAGGGTTTTTTATAAAGCTAAAACCCTCCCAAATTAAGTTTGGGAGGGTACTAAAATAAATATACTAAAATAAATTTGCTTCACTGAAGAAAGATTGATCATTTAATGAACACAGAAAGGTCCGATTTTGGCAAGATCAAAAGTTTTGTCGCCTACAAAGAGTAATGTGAAAATTTAACAAATAATTTATTCCATTCATCCATGCGGTTCGACAATGATTCATACAATTTATTGATGAAGTCATCAGGAATAGCAAAGAAAGCAGTCTTACATGCTTCCCAGAGTTTATCAAGATTCTTTGGTTTTGTCTTCCATGCTTCCTCTTTCATTCTACCCCATACATGCTCAATGATGTTCATGTCTGGTGACTGGGCTGGCCAGTCCTGGAGCACCTTGATCTTCTTTGCCTTGAGGAACTTTGATGTAGAGATGGAAGTATGCAACGGAGCACCATCCTGCTGCAAAACTTGACCCCTTCTATGGTTGGGAATGTAAGAGGTAGCTAATACTTCTTGATATTTTAGGCTATTGATATTGCCTTCCACCCTGTAAATCTCTCGCACACCTCCATACTGGATGTAACCCCAGACCATGATTTTTCCGCCACCAAACTTAACTGTTTTCTGGGTGAATCTCAGATCCATGAGGGCTCCAGTAGGTCTCCTGCAATATTTGCGGCGGCTATGATGTTATTCAACCAAAGATTCATCTGAGAAATCGACCTTCTGCCACATTTCCAGCGTCCATCCTTTTAGCAGGCTGTGGGCCTTGACAAATGCCATACTTTTTTAAATTGCCTTTTGTTGAGTGCTGGTTTCTGGGCACTGATTCGACCATGGAGGCCATTTCGAGACAGACTTCTACAAACTGTTCTGGTTGACACGGGGACTTGAGTTGACCAGGCCTGGTGGAGCTCTGCTGCAGTGGAAAAGGGGCTGGCCTTAGATTTTCGAGCTAACAAACGGTCCTCCCGAGCAGTTGTCTTGCGGGGTCTGCCGGACCTGGGCTTGTCAAAAACATCTCGAGTCTCTTCAAATCTTTTTCTTATTCTTTGTACTTGACGCTGAGACACATTGAAGGTGGCAGCCGCCTCAGCAGTGGATCTGGTCTTCAGCCTCTTGATAATCAACACTTTGGTCTCAAGGTGAATCTTAGGCATGTTGTCAGAGGTCAAGTTGCAGTTGATATGAAGGTCTGGTGTGCTGGGGTTCTTTTTATACACACCCACTAATTGATTGATCAATTATTGATCACAGGTGAGGCTGTAATCTAGGATTGGGTGCATCATATGACAAGGCGACAAGACTTTTGTCTTTGCAAAAACTGACTCAATGGGCTTTACCAAGCTGTGAACGTTAGAATGCTTTTCAGCAGCTTTGTTTGGCACCAAAACATTATTTCAAAAGCTGTTGGGGTTGAAATTAATCATTTCTTGTAAAAAAAAAATTATTAGACATATATTTGAGGGGCACTTAAGGTCAACTTGTACCCAAGCGACAAGACTTTTGTCAGGGACTGTACTTGATGTCCCAACTGCAGTGTGCTTCTCTGTTTACGTTCTGCTGTAGTGAATTGGTGAATTGGTGAATTGGTACATCGATAGTCTGGCGTTATAATTTATTCGTCTCGGGTGTACTGTGGAGTGGGTAAAACTTTTTTTATTGGCAGGCTAGCAGAAACCGTTGACTTGCGCTAGCCTAGCACCAGCAATCTCTGCAACTAGAAGGACTGAATTAAACGTTTTGAAAACGGTCACCAATGATAAATAACACACTGCCTCACTTAGAACTGAGGTCCGATGTCCAAAATCCCGAACTAACCCTTTAAGTGACTGAAATTATGCTGGCTCCACAAAATATTGAATACATGTCTGCTAATATATTTTGTAACCTTTTAATTTGCTTTGCAGTAAAGTGATGGTATGACATCACATGGCGGTATCGATTGCTTCTCTCTGGGAGAACTTGCCACCCTCAGCCATCTATTTTCTGTTGGGGGTTCTGCCATGTGTGCTTTGCCATTCTAAACCCAATGCTGCACTGACTTCATAGCTTTTTATTGGGCCAATATATGAAGCTGTATTAACTGACACACTTTCCTTTTCAAAACAAATAGAAGACACCAAAGTTTGGCCATGTCCACCAAACTACTGCTACATACAGTAAGAATGCCTTTACATTTAGTTAATTTGGAGCATCTGCTCCAAACCCTTCAGCAGTTTGGTTCGTTCCTAGTCATTTGTGAACACCGAGGTACAGCCAAAACAAGTGCTTCCAAGAGGACACAGCAGTTTGTTAACAGTGAGAACGCAGTGCAACTCAACCAACTCAAACAAGCGCATGTATTGCTATGCAATACCTACGCTTAAAATAAGTATGCTCAGTGTGCTTCTACACATGTCTTCTGAATGGAGAATGACTTCGAAGCCTGAATATGTCAGTGTTTGCATCTATCAGAGCACAGATATGTCTTGAGGCAGCACATCTTCATAAATTGTCATCAAAAGATAGTTTTCTGTACAAAGGTCTTGATTCACATTCAAACTGAATATGCTGCAACATACTGCGTGCGTGTGTGCTTGCGTGTCAGCTGTGTGTGTGTGTTGGTATGTGTGCCAGCAGAAAGCAGTGGTCTAGAATTGAGTTCCTGTGACAGCCTCTCTATTCAGACGCCGACATCACAGGACAATCAGCGACCTCATTAAGCAAACAGCCAAAGACAAGAGATAACAACAGAGAGAGATAAAGAGCGAAAGAAAGAGATGTGGGGGTACAGCGAGAGAGACTGCTCCTGAAGGAGAAGAATGAAACACAAGTCAAGAGGGTAATCAAAGATGAGGCCAGGACACAAAAGGGAGAGAAACAGGCCAGACAAACACAGAGTAGGTGACGTGATTCATAGTTATCAAGGAAGATAAACTCCTGCTTAATCAAGACATTTGGATCGAGACTTTTTGAATTAGGTCTCTAACAGGAGGTCAGAGAGATAAGAAAAACAAACTAGAAAGATAGAGCACGGTGTAAATGCAAGGCTGGTGTAGTGCTGAGGAGGTGGAGGCGGCTTTAACACTTTTGCAAGCACTTCACTTTATCCCCTTTTGAGTAGAAGAAGACACGGTCTGGTCATCGACTGTGGACAGCAAGACAGATAGCACTCACCCACGCACGCAGGTATGCAAACACACACACACAAACACACACACACACACACACACACACACACAGAGACACACACACACACAGAGTATATAACAGCAGAGGGAGACGAAGATGAGGACGACCGAGGAGATTGGCTTGGGGGGGGGGGGACAGCTTAAAAAAAAACACAGAAAAGAACCTCATAATTTCTCTACACCACACTCTGATGCAGCAGCATATGCATCCTGGTTTAAGACAGAGACGTAATTGGTTGTACTTTAAGCCATCGTTCAGGCTCCATGTGTCACTGGTCTCAGTGCTGTTCTAAGCAGTTTAGAGGACAGAGGCTACGGGTCATTAGTAACCGCTATAAGGTCTTTACTGTTCCTTCATGCTTGAGCTACCTAATAAATAGTCATTAGACAAGATAATTGAAGTTGACAGCTTCGTATCCTTGTGTGTATGTGTGTGTCTGTATGTGTGTGTGTATGCATGTGTTTATCTGGTTCAATGATGTATATTTAAGTTAGTATGCCTGTGTAAGAAATATATAAGGTATTGAAGATTAAGGTGATGCTAATTAGAGTACAATTCAATTGGTTATCTTACTGCAGGCTAGTCTCCACAGATTTAATCAATTTCCAAAATGCCTTAAACTAGACAATATAAATTAGACTATATCAGTGTTCATAAAGTATAAAGACGCATACTCTAAAAGCCTGTTTTGCCTTATCATTCATTGAGATATTTATCACCACCACCTCATACTTACTGAGGTGTTATAATGGCCATTGTATAATCAAATTAGTGGGCAAAGCATTCCATTGCATAAATAATTCCCTGGCATGTAAATCAATATGTGTTACAGTTAACAATCAAAGTCTCTGAGCGAGTGAGTGAGTGAGTGAGAGAGAGAGAGAGAGAATGCATCCAGGTGTGAGTATATACTTGCTATCATGCAAGTAAAGGCATGTATATAGCCTCTATTTGCAGGTGCATACACAACATGTATACAATAATTATCCCTCAGGTGCATCTATATGCAGATGTATCAGTGATGCATCACTCATGTTGTGGGTCCCTTCTGGTTCTTGATTTGTTGTATTTGATCACGGGTGGCTGCCACTATGCATGGTCTTCAGTCTTTTTGAGATGGCACACACACACACACACACACACACACACACACACACACACACACACACACACACACTTAAAACTTCAGTTGGTCTAATGCACCCATTCTTCAACAAAACAACCAGGTAATACATTTTCCATGTTACCCGACTACCACTAGCTCCACAAAGCAGCCTGTATCTAGTGCACACACACGTGGAACAAATTCACAATGGTCCCTCGTGGGTAGAACATGATTACAAAATCATTTTTCTGGCATAAAGCATTGATTTATGTTCACACTTCAGGGAAACGGATTAAAACTTTCTTACAACTATCGTGCACTTGGATGGGGTTCATTTTGTTGCAAGTTGATTGTGGTAGCCCTATTATTGCAGTATAGTGTCCCTTAAGTGTATTTCAGAAAAAATGTGTCTGCCAAGTAGACATATTGGATGAAAACATAAGCATTGAGCTGCAAAGCTGTATAATGTGTGTGGGTATGTGTGTTTGTGCTTTCTTAGGTGTCAGTGAGTAAAATGATCAAGCTTATCAAAAGTCAATGAGCAGCATCGTTTGTCCAAAACAAGAGGAAGAATATGAGATAAAAAAATTACTGAGTCATAATCCCACTTTGGTGGGCGTTTGTGCCTGGGCTGCAGATGGTGGTGCTATATGAGGACATGAGGAGGAAGAACAGGTGAGAGAGTAACAACGGCTGAGGGTGGACATTGCCAGTGAGTGTGTACTGCATTGAAAGGGTACTGTTGGAATTTTAGTAGATAGCAATGGAGATGCAAAGAAGGGCAGATAAATAACAGACCACATATATACATATATATATATACATATATATATATATATATATATATATATATATACATATATATATATATATATATATATATATATATATATATATATATATATATATATATATATATATATATATATATATATATATATATATATATATATATATAACTACTATAATAGCAGGCCTGTTGCACCAGTTACTCAAGTTAGTCATGTGCGCATGTGCCAAGCAGCATGCAGCTCACACACAGACACACACCGCACACACAGCAGACGTGAACGCATACATACACCGCAAGCACGCACATACACACCGCATACACACACACCGCACACACATGCGCACAAACATGCACGGAAACGCACACACACGCGCACACACACCGCACGTCAAGACAAAGGCAGCGACACACTTGCCGAGGTAAGACGTTATGTATTTAAACATAACGGCTCCGCCATCGACACACGCGCAGGTTTGAACGCACACGCACGCGCACACACCGCAGCGACACACTTGCCCAGGTAAGACGTTATGTTTTTAAACATTACGGCTCCGCCATCCACACACGCACCCAGGTAAGAACACACACGCACACACCGCAGCGACGAACTCTCCCAGGTAAGATGTTCTGTCTATAGACTGTAAAAAATGTGATTAAAGAAGGGAAGAGACAATATCTCACCTCGACAAGCAACGGCAGGTCGTTCATTTTGTCATATAAAAAACGTTAAATTCAAACATCGTGCCGACCTGCGTATCAACACACAAGTGACGTGATCTTAAAGAGACAGTGTCCCTATAACACAACGAAAATATGTAACACAGTATGGTGAATTATGTCTATAGAGTCCACCACAAGACTACACTTTGTTGCTCAAACTTAACAATACTCCCTCCTTGAGCCTCCTGAAATATCTTGCGATATTGATGTCCCCCCTGCAGACTGTTTTATTTTTCTTATGTTTTGTGTGTATGCTATGTGTGACAGTAGGCTACTGCTGCCTGTCTTGGCCAGGACACTGGAAGAGATGTTTAATCTCAATGATGATTATTATTGTCAACTAAGCAATAGTAGTTGCCTTGCTTTTTAAAATGTCAATGCACTTTTTAACCCTGAATAACAGTAAAAGCTATTTAATAATTGATTTGCATGCATAGTATACTACACTTTCCATTGAAAAGTTACCCCTGTTAATTAAAACTAGATGTTAAACTCTAATAAATATAAAAGAAAGAAGGAAAGAAAGAGAGAGCCAACATTGCTTTGGCAATGTACATTTTTGTTTCTCATGCCAATAAAGCTTTTTTGAATTGAATTGAGAGAGAGCGAGAGAGTGAGTGCGAGAGACTGGCCACATAGTTACATAACCCATGTATGTCTGTTTACTGCTGGTCTGTCCTTGAATATCTCTGCAGAAAACATCAACATAAGTTTGACTTGATTTTTACAACACAAAAATACAAAATGAACCAGAGATGGTAGTGTTAATAAGCCCATTTCACTGCTTGCATTGATTCTCTCCTGTTTGACCTTTGTTAACACAGCTTGCAATTGACAGTATTAGCTTTGATTATGCAGCCTTGGATTTTTTTTTTTTCAAAGCACTATTCACCACATACAATTTGTGTATGCAAGTAATACACAATACAGGCATCATTTAGCTGTTGAGGTTGGTTATTTATTTTTTTTGCATTTTAGTCCCTTCAATTTAAATCGTCCCTTCATTCATTACTGACCGATTCCACCCTCCCCATGTCACAGCTTATTTACTTTCATCGTCCTACTATCTTTTTAGTTTGTTCTCTCTGGCTTTCGGTCCCATTCCCCCATTGCTTACCCCTCTCTCATGTAACAGTCAAAGTGAGAGATTATTTTGAATAGAGTGCGATGACCCCCAGCCAAACCGGCCCGCTCTCCACCGACCATGGCCAGCTGCTGGCAAAGATCAACAAACGGTCAATAATCCATCTCCTGAAGGCACAACGACAGTCACACCAACCCCGTGCCATAGGAACCCGTTTTACAACTCTCTACAACTCAGACAACTATTCAAATATCACGTTAGTCTTAAAAATGTCAACACCGGTTAGACTGCAATTCATTGCACCTATAATCCCTAACTGGCACATTGCACCTTAGCATGTATTCGTAGTTTGTGCTAGCACTGCCTGCATGCCTGGGAGGTGCAGATGATTAACATACAGTTATCACACCAAGTGCATGTGGCTCAGGGCAAGCTGTAAGATTAATCATTAAGTACTTCTGACGTCACATTACAGGTGCAGATGACTTATTTTCATATTACCCAGGATTCTATGGCCTTAAAAAAAACGAAATGATGCCATTTGCATTTTCAAGATATTCTATGTAGTCTTACGCTTTTATCTAAACTGACCTACATCAAATGCAGATAGATATCATGAAGGAGCTTGTACATTAGACATCTTGCCAAAGGACGACTACAGGACAGGCTGCAGACATGGGGATTATGGACGCAGATCTATTAGCTGGCAGTTGAACACCCTAGCCGATGCAGTATGCTGTGCTTGTTTGGAGCAGTCTTTTGGAGAAACCGTCGAATGAATCACAATGAAGCCGTAACGGCTGAAAAAGACAAGGCAGCATGTGCCCTCAGTCTCCTCGTCACATGGTGAGTTGGAATCCACAGGACAACCTGTCAAAAATGTGCCCTCATGTGGCATCACGCCAGCAGCAGCCGCCCATCCGTTTTCCATCACATGACGTTGGGTCACTACGGTTGTCAATAAAGCCAATCAAATGT
Source organism: Pollachius pollachius (assembly GCF_949987615.1). NCBI lineage: Eukaryota > Metazoa > Chordata > Actinopteri > Gadiformes > Gadidae > Pollachius > Pollachius pollachius. The sequence goes on from NC_136935.1 coordinate 31,068,365, forward strand.
AGGCACACACTTAACCTCCATGCATAGATGTGGCCTATATGCAGCCTACATGTAGGTTACATGTATGCCTATATTGATCCAGAGTCATGCATGCTAACCAATAGTCTCAGTCTCCTTTTTCGCACATGTGAGAACGCACAGTTAACAGAGGATGAAACCACCAAGTCCCTTTTTCAGCTATGTTTATCTGAAGCTCTTAAGGTTCAAAATCAAGATCAAGTTCCGATAGTACTGCTCGACTTCCGAGATAAAATCTAAACATGTCAGATCTAGTATCATCACTATACCCTCCATCACCTTCCACTATCATCACCCCACTACAAAGACTTATCATATATTATAGTAGAAGTATACTACCATGACTTCAATAAGACAGAAGACTAGCTTGTTGTCGCATAATCAACATATTACTAGAATCATACAATCATATACAATTGAATGATATTAACTGCAGTATGGATTGACAGCTCCGAGGAGCAGGATGGCTGTGGTTTGGCCAGGGAGGTGTGGTGAAGCGCAGCTGCATCAAAGGACTAACCAAGTCTGAGAGGAATGTTCCTACAAGATATTGAGCTCCTAGTCTTTATAATCCATCACTAGTTTATTCAGACAATCAGACGTCTGGAGCCAACGGAGAGACATGAAAGCGAGAATAATACAATTAGAGATTATTTACGTGGAATAAGATAAATGGAGAGAGATGAAAAGAGGTGGAATAAGAGTTGCAAAAAGTATTTATAGAAAAAAAGAGCATAAATGTTTAAAGCTTCTCTCACATACAGTGGGGCAAAAAAGTATTTAGTCAGCCACCAATTGTGCAAGTTCTCCCACTTAAAAAGATGAGAGAGGCCTGTAATTTTCATCATAGGTATACCTCAGCTATGAGAGACAAAATGAAAAAAAATCTAGAAAATCACTCTGTCTGATTTTTAAAGAATTTATTTGCAAATTATGGTGGAAAATAAGTATTTGGTCAATAACAAAAGGTCATCTCAATACTTTGTTACATGCCCTTTGTTGGCAATGACAGAGGTCAAACGTTTTCTGTAAGTCTTTACAAGGTTTTCACACACTGCTGCTGGTATTTCGGCCCATTCCTCCATGCAGATCTCCTCTAGAGCAGTGATGTTTTTGGGCCACACGGACTTTCAACTCCCTCCAAAGATTTTCTATGGGGTTGAGATCTGGAGACTGGCTAGGCCACTCCAGGACCTTGAAATGCTTCTTACGAGGTCACTCCTTCGTTGCCCGGGCGGTGTGTTTGGGGTCATTGTCATGCTGAAAGACCCAGCCACGTTTCATCTTCAGTGCCCTTGCTGATGGAAGGAGGTTTTCACTCAAAATCTCACGATACATGGCCCCATTCATTCTTTCCGTCATACGGATCAGACGTCCTGGTCCCTTGGCAGAAAAACAGCCCCAAAGCATGATGTTTCCACCCCCATGCTTCACTGTAGGTATGGTGTTCTTTGGATGCAACTCAGCATTCTTTCTCCTCCAAACACGACGAGTTGAGTTTTTACCAAAAAGTTCTATTTTGGTTTCATCTGACCATATGACATTCTCCCAATCCTGTTCTGGATCATCTAAATGCTCTTTAGCAAACTTCAAACGGGCCCGGACATGCGCTGGCTTTAGCAGGGGGACACGTCTGGCACTGCAGGATTTGAGTCCCTGGCGGCGTAGTGTGTTAGTGATGGTAGCCTTTGTTACTTTGGTCCCAGCTCTCTGGAGGTCATTCACTAGGTCCCCCCGTGTGGTTCACGGATTTTTGTTCACCGTTCTTGTGATCATTTTGACCCCACAGGGTGAGATCTTGCGTGGAGCCCCAGATCGAGGGAGATTATCAGTGGTCTTGTATGTATTCCATTTCCTAATAATTGCTCCCACAGTTGATTTCTTCACACCAAGCTGCTTACCTATTGCAGATTCAGACTTCCCAGCCTGGTGCAGGTCTACAATTGTGTTTCTGGTGTCCTTTGACAGCTCTTTGGTCTTGGCCAAAGTGGAGTTTGGAGTGTGACTGTTTGAGGTTGTGGACAGGTGTCTTTTATACTGATAAGGAGTTCAAACAGGTGCCATTAATACAGGTAACAAGTGGAGGACAGAGGAGCCTCTTAAAGAAGAAGTTACAGGTCTGTGACAGCCAGAAATCTTGCTGGTTTGTAGGTGACCAAATACTTATTTTCCACCATAATTTGCAAATAAATTCTTAAAAAATCAGACAATTTTTTTTTCTGTTTTTTTTTTTCATTTTGTCTCTCATAGCTGAGGTTTACCTATGATGAAAATTACAGGCCTCTCTCGTCTTTTTAAGTGGGAGAACTTGCACAATTGGTGGCTGACTAAATACTTTTTTGCCCCACTGTACATGCAGATGTGCAGGCACGCGCACACACACACACACACACACACACACACACACACACACACACACACACACACACACACACACACACACACACACACACACACACACACACAAACAGAAATACAAGGAAGTTGCAGCCAATCAATTTGCAGTTTGGCATAGAATGAAGATAAAAAAACAGGAGAAAACTAGAGAGAAAGGGATAGGGATAGAGAGACAGATTAGACGCAGGAACCTTGGATGCCTGTCTGAGCCTGTATGTTGGGAAAGCTCATCCAGTAATACTAGCCTCCCTCCTACTCCAAAGAAGTGTGGCGTACATTATTGACGAGTTCTAGTGGCAAGTTCTAGAATGGAGCCCGGTGACCTTTAGAGCAAACTAAAGAGAGCTACGTTTACTGACGTAATGATATCCACTTGGCTCAAACAGCCATACAAAGACTTTTACCGTGTGTGTGTGTGTGTGTGTGTGTGTGTGTGTGTGTGTGTGTGTGTGTGTGTGTGTGTGTGTGTGTGTGTGTGTGTGTGTGTGTGTGTGTGTGTGTGCATAAATCGTCTCCTGCTACTGAATAATGAGACACTTCGATCTGCCCTCCGTTTGTCTTGTGCCCCATTCTCCCCTCCTTTTCTCTCTCCCCTTCTCCCTCTCATTTTCTGTCACTTTCTATTCCTCTCCCGGAAACACAAAACTATACACCACTGTACAACTATACAAGTGTACACGCAATAAACCCCAGGGATTCCTTCAAATTCTCGCTATGGCAACCAAAACTTTGCCAGAACAACCTTTGGAAGCCAGCCAACAGCACAGAGGAAAGAATTTACCTATTATTAACTTCTTCTTACCTCAAAGGGAAAAGCCGTACCTATCTCGATCATCAACTCATCAATGAACGATCAATGCATTTTAATAGCTAACTTATTGCCTAACAATGGCACTTGTCTTCAAACGTTGAACAAAACATATTCATTAGCTTCAACTTCTCTCTACAGACTGCCAGACAAAACCTACTTGTAGTATGTGGTTAATTCTGGAAGGGCCAACAAGAAAGGTACCTTATTGGGACAGAATATTGTATCGCCCTCCTGGAAGCTTCCTTATGGACGAACAGATAGGTTGAATACAAAAGCAGTGTCCACCACTCCGTCCTCCAGAAGATTCTGTCCAACAGGTCACTCTGTGGCTCTTCACGCATTTTCTGAGAGTCTCTCTCTTCAATAATGTAGGCACGGCTAGGATGATCCAACACAACATACGTAACCAGAACCAGCCTGGCCTCAAACTCTGTGAGGACCTAAGTTAGACAGCATCTGAGCCTCTCGTAGACTGTAGGCCTACTTTGAATCTGGATGATGAATATTACATGGCCTCTCATTAAAATAAGTTTTGGCTGTGAAATAAAACGTTATCACTCTTCAAAAAGGGAAATTCATCTGTTTGTTTTGAAAATAATGGGCTCAGAGAGAAGCTGTAGCAGAATATGTTTATGAATAATATTCAGTTTAAGTAATAGATCTTTGGTCAAATTTAGGACCAAAAGAATGAACTTATCTTGCCATCCTTATAATTGTTTTCATTTACAACAGGTGAGGTTGCAGAGGTGTTGCTTATGATGTTTGGAATATAAAGTCTAAAAAAAGAATTCCCATATTCAAAATGTCCACTACTTCTACAGCTCTGCTAATATTCCAAGTTAGAAATGCTCAAAAGGCATTCCTGCCACATAAGGTGTCTTGAAAGAGGGCCCTCTGCACCCAGTAGGCAAGTGAAAGGATAGGCCAATTGTTTGTGCTCAATAGCCTGAGCTTAGCATACTGGGTTAGACATATAGGAGAACATAGGCTGGAGCAGTGGCAGGGCCAACTGCTGCCCTCTGCTGGCCACACTATACAATCTATAAATTCACTTTTAAAGACTTTTTTTACTCTGTATTAACGTTTTACTATATAGCTCACTAAAAAGTGCAGTGCAGGCTATGTCAATAAAAACAACCATGACAATAAAGTTACACAACAATTTTTTCATCACAATCTGAGACCCATGATGGTTGAATCATTGACGTTTAATAAGAACTGATACAATTACTGTGCGAATATCTATAAACTGAACTGCAGTTAAAGACTGCCATCTGGGACACAAAATGATAACATCAGCCAAGCAGCACTCGTACATTCTGATGGCTGTTGTGTGTGTTTAGTTACAGCAAAGTTAAAAGAAAAGTGCAAAAGTGCAGTTTCGTTTTTATAATCACTGTGAATATCTCTCTTGAAAAATAACAAAAAATGTTGTGAAGGACGGTCTTTCTTAAAGGACTAGGTTTGATGTGGAGGAGTAAATATACCTGAGCTCATTAATGTAACCATAAAAACGAACCCCAACTCATCTCAGTCCCTATCCCTCAGCTGAGTGTGAGGCTGCAGGTTAACATGGAGAGTGCAGCGATTGGTAGGTCACACAAAGTCTACTCCTCACCTCATGAAATGAATCTAGGTTTATCCCCTGCTGGCAGAGGAGTCAAAAATAGCTCAGCTTTCCACATCCCAACATGGGGCTATGCTTAATTAAAGATAAACGACACTGCACATGTGTGCACACGTATATGCTTGCATGCCCGTGCCCGTGTCTAGGTTAACCACAAAAAGGCATCAGCCAAAAGCGCCATGACTCACCTGATTGATGTGATTGATGTCCACCATGTTCTGATGGTGAGTCATCCATTCTGCTCCTGACAGAAACTGGAAATTCTGCTCATAACCTAAAATAATTTATCATTAGGTTAGTTAGCTAGCTGGCACTAACTAGCTAACTAACTAACTTGTTTGGCGCTTGGCACATTAGGAAAGGAGGAACAACAAATAATGTGTGCATGATGTATTTTCATGCCGTTTTAAAGTAGTTCAACAGATATGTTCCTTTGATAATACAAACAATTATCTTTATTCACATACTATTCCAGTGTTGATATAAAATTGACTTGACTAAGTATATTGAAAACTAATACACATTATCTATATAATTTAACTTGTTTCTAACGTCATGTTGTTTCATGAATTCCTATAATTAAATTCTCCTGTTACCATTGATGGCCAGCACACCGTGGCAGAAGTCTTCGAAGTTAATCCTCCCGTTAGAATGGGGATCCAACTGTTTGGCCAACTTCTTCACCTTGAGACAGAGACAGAGATGGAGATGCCCATACTTAGTGTTACTTTGCTGACCCTTCCTGAAAGGAGAGGTCCCTCCCATGTCATCTTAAGGTTTTGTCATTTTCATCACACTAGAATTGGATTTTGAGTAATTCCTTGCTAATTTGGGACTTAGGGTTATAAGGGTGTGTAAGGGCCTTTAGGATGTAATCCTGATATAAATGACTTACATAACCCTTATCCTTAATGCTTAACCCTCTGCACATTCTCGAGGGTATCAGAAGGCGGAATATAAATATCAAATTGCCATTCTGATACAGGAATTGAGGTAGATTCCATGATTAGTTTGAGATTGCTTTTCTGCAAATGTCAATGCTTGCAATGGTTGGTAACACATTCATTTCTACAAACATGCTTAATGCAGCTTTTAACGTTTCAACAATAACAAGTATACGGAACTGTTAAAACACAGGGACATAGGACATCCCTGTGTGCCAGCTCGTATTCATATGTGTTTTCTTGGGTAAAAGAGCAATAAAGAGGTTAGAAACAACAACTTCATTACACCATTACATACAGGTGATCCTCTATAATTGTTCTGAGTTTGCCTGTATCTTCTTCTGGATGTTGGCTCTGCTATCCCCATGAGATTCACCCACAACGCACAAAACAACTGGGAGCTCTGATTGATGTCCTTGCTACCATCCCCTTGGCAACCGGGTCACCGGTAGAACTGAACTGATGTCACACCAATTTAGTTTCTTATATTAAGTAAAGGTCACATTAGGCTGCCACTCAAGGTTAGAACCGTTTTTATGCTTTGGTATATTGCTAGACCACATTAACATAGTGCTCCAGTAGATAAAAGTTGAGTAGTAAGATAGTGCACTGGCATGGACCCAACAGTTCACACACCACTTTATCTTTAGCCCGGTATTCCCCAAGGAGCCAATAAGAGCCGGCATAAAGTTCTTGTTGATGAAGAAGAGAGCACTAGGGAGCCAATCAACAGCATGGTTCCATACATTTGACCTGGAGACAGGAAGGCACTAGGGATGTGCAAACTGTAATGCAAGTTAACAACATCTATAGCTGACTAAACTCTGAGGGAGTTTAGTTTCTGAGTCAGGCTTCAAGCCTGACTCAGACAAGATATAAAGACAATGGAACATGTATATGTAACACAACCTTGTTAAACAAAATCAAGTTAATAAAACAAAGCAACAATGAGACATAAACATTGCTTATGTTTAGTTCCAAGGCTAGACTTTTAAATGATTATTAGTTTAACCATTGGGGTATCAGGGTGTCTTGTTAGTTGGTAAATCTTTACATTATAATCAGATGAATGGTCCTCAGTTAACAATGACCCCCATGTTTTGGTAACTTTTTTTTAGGTAACTTTTGGCAGGTGTTTAAACGTGTAACACATTACACCGTGACAACAACAACATTCTCATGCAATTTATATTCTACCAAATGACTTGAAAATATCAGCTCAAGTGGAACATGATACATGGACTATTTGAAGTATTAAATCATTCGAGAATATGCTGCTATCATCAAACCTCGTCTAAAGAACAAACTCTTTATCAAAAATAAAACAACAAACAAATAAATGGGCCACGCGATTGCTTTGCTGTAAATAATGTCAAATGTGCATACAAGTAGCTACAAAGGGACTTTTTACTTGAGCATGCTCAGAACACCACCTAGCCTTATTTAGATGAATTATACTGACATGGACCTCACCTCCTCTCCTCTCCTGGTTTAGTAACATGGTCGTCACCTCCTCTCCTCGTTTAGTACCAGCCATGGACCTCACCTCCTCTCCTCGTTTAGTACAAGCCATGGACCTCACCTCCTCAACTTCTTTTAGATGAAGTGAACCAGCCATTAACTCACCTCCTCTACTGGTTCTGATAAAGCATAGCATTCATTGACTTCACCTCCTCTCCTTGCTTAATATCAACAACGGGGCTCACCTCCTCTCCTCGTCCAAACTGAGAGCCCAGGTCAACGAAGTGCTCTACCCGGATCCACCCGTCACAGTCCTCATCACACACGTCAAACACTTCTTGGAGTTTCCTTAAAACTATCGCCAGGTGCTCCGCCTCAGGCACAATGTTGTCGTCCATCTTTTGACTGCGTTTGGATGAATCCCCTTGGCTTGGGCTACCTTAGGATCATGGGAAACAGAAACGAGTACGACATGATTTCTGACAGCAAGTGGTCCGCGTGTGACGACGTGGCGCGTGCGGGAGAAAGTTTGTGATGCTCGCACCAGGTTGCGGAACCTAATCTGCTACGGCATACACCTGTCACTCACGCAGTGTGGTTTACTTCCACTAGGGGCCGCTATTGCTTCACTTTAGAAGAACACGGGCCTTTTAAAGGTCCCATGGCATGAAAATCTCACTTTATGAGGTTTTCTAACATTAATATGAGTTCCCCTACCCTGCCTATTGTCCCCCAGTGGCCAAAACTTACGTTGGGTGTAAAATGAGCACTAGGTATCCTGCTCGCCTTTGAAAAAAATGGAAGCTCAGGCGCAACGATTTGGAATGTGGCCCCCTACGTCGTCATAAGGGGCCAAGTTACCTCCGCTTTCTACGCCTTGCCCGCCCAGAGAATTTGCGCCACCAATGGGACAATTCAGGTGGTAAAATTCATTCTACTTCAGATTTGGTTTGGAAGTGGAAGAAACAGAGATGTCGGAGAACCCGACGCAGTCGTTTGTGATTCATAATATCGTCTGGAGGTGCACACAGCTTTCGGTCATGATAATATGTATTATATGATATTATTTAAACATAGAGCTCCAGGACTGTAACGCAACAGTTGTACACTTCTTTGTTATTTGGATAACCGTTCTGTTGTTGATATTATAGAGCATAACACGTCTGACTCTCGTCTCTGGTATTTCCACAACGGGACTCATAGTGGGTGTTATCTCAGCCATGGCTGAGAAGGAATTGGGGGAAAGGAATTTTGGCTTTGACTCCCTGAAATACATGAACCACGACATGGAGGAGAATGAATTGCGATACATCCACTGTAAACAGAGCGCATGGTACCGTGGCCGCAAGCTGCTCAGGGCCACACCCCCACCCTCCTCCTTGACCCGCCTCTCTCCTCCTCATTTGCAAGTTACAGACACCAAAACGGCGCGTTTGGGGAAAGCTCAATGTGCGACTGGCTTGTAGTGGCTGTAATTCTGCACCACAGCTGAATTTCGGGAACGTCTTCAAATACTGTGTTAGGGTCCCACTAATATCTATATTAAAGCATCCATAAAGTAGCATGCCATGGGACCTTAAACATTTTAACTGGAACATAACGAGAGAATTTGTGAAATTAATATGTTGCTGTAAACCAATGACTACATCAATTCAAATCTAAATCATTTAGTTTTGTCAGTAACGGAAATGTAAATAGTGCAGTCATTATGTTCATGACATGTCAGTATACGAAAAGCAACGCATTGATATGTTCCTCAATCCCCTCTAATGATGTTATCTCTCTAAGGTCATTTGGTAGAGGAAAATTAACCTTTATTCAGCTGATATCAAAAACAACAGAAAGGTTAACGGTTCTCTCTTATTTAGTTTGTTAGCTTTGTTCACATACCCTAGTGAGTCCAACTCCCACATGGTTAATTTCCCATGGGGATGATTCAGTCTTATCCAGCATGGGCTGATTCTCCGGGAGCTTTACTGAGAGAATGTGTTGTTGACAAAGTTCATAAACAGCTGTCCTAAATACCTACATTCTTGGTCAAAAAAATATCTCTCAAATTCCATTTCCTGAAGACGTCTATAAAGTGAACCAACTTGTATTACTAAATGTTGATTAAAATTAAATAAAAAGGGGGGAAACTACATTATTACATTATTCTGCCATTCATGTTTAATGGTGTATATATCTTAAAATGATGGTAGGCCTGTTTGGAGATGTACGCTACAACAGGAAATTATGAGGCTACACATAATCCGAAACATCTGTGTTGTAATAGTAATTTGTGGGTTAGAGTGTTAAGGGGTTAGGCCATGTAGGACTTGGCATATGTATTCGCCCAATACAACAGATGCAACCAACAGACCTCTCAAGAGGAAGTTTGTTTATGTGCTGAACTTCCGATTTCATTCCATCTTCAAGAGGATGTCATACGTATAAAGAAAACAGAGAGGGGACTGTGTGTGTGTGTGTGTGTGTGTGTGTGTGTGTTTGTGGTTTGTGTGTGTGTATGTGTGTGTGTGTGTGTGTGTGTGTGTGTTTGTGGTTTGTGTGTGTGTGTGTGTGTGTGTATGTGTGTGTGTGTGCGTGTGTGTGTGTGTGTGTGTGTGTGTGTGTGTGTGTGTTTGTAAGTGGGAAGGAGAGAGAGAAAGAGAGAGACAGGGGGAGGGAGAAAGAGAGAAAAGGGAAGGTAGCAAGCGAGAAAATTAAATCTTGTAGAAGAGTGTTTTGTGTCTGATTGTGTTCTTATTCGAGCACTGAGTGCTGCATTGAATATGCCAGTTTTAGAAAGTGGACATACCTTCTCACTTAGGATATTCGTTATTTTGATCACTTTTCCACAACAATGGGGTAGGCATCCTTCTATTTCATATTGTTCATTCTTATGGTTCCTCGTTCTTGAGATTTGACCTCCGCAAATTAGTTTTCAAATATCTGCATGTTTTTACATTACATGTTTCAAGTAGTAATACATCTGGCAGATAATTCAGATGTATTCTTTATACTTTATATAGGCCTATAAACTGAACATATACTTACAGTCTATTGCATAAATAGTGAGGGGATTTGTGTCGATAGTGGTGGGAAATAAAGAGTGGACCTCGAAAAACTTCACTTCCACATTTCAGTGTGCGTCTTTGTGGTCGAACCCACACTCTAGTCACTCCGCAAGTAGAAGAACAGGGACTCAGACGGCAAAGGCTCTGCACTGTTTGAAGCGATTCCCCACCATTACACACATGAAAGAGGCAGGGGGTAGAAGAATAGGAAATAATAAGATGTCAGCTGGCTGAACACAATAAAACATGTTCATTATTATTGTGCATTAGACCCGGCTTGATACATTCTCTGGAATGAGTAGGTTACTAATGTGTGAGAGTATGCGATTGCACGAAGGCCTATATGTATGGGTAATGCTGGGTGTGAGCGATTATCTATACGACTATTTGAATAATACCAACACTAATAATACAAATAATAAATACATACATTGAAATATTACAATTTAATCTCCTCATTTCCATTTATTGCTGGTCAGGTGTTAGAACATGGCTCTGGGATCCAAAAGAGGAATCGCTCCAGCACCGTTTATTAGTTTTTGTCAATCACGATAGCCATGAGATGTGTAAGTCTTTCAGTGGTGTAATAGTTGTATGAATGGATGAGAATTAAGCAAGTATTAAACAAGAACAAACCTAATCAAGACCGATAAAAAAGGGGGACAAGCATGATGCCCAGCATGGCTGCCAGCCCATAGAGAGCACAAGCTGGCAGGGAAACACTGCTCATGTACCCCTCTGGATAGCATCAGGTGCACGTGAGCCTGCAGCAGAAACACACATCCAGACAAGGCAGGAAGGGGGGTCATCAACTTGGTGGTTAAATCAGAATGAGAGTCTTTCAAGCCAAGCCACTTCCTATCAAAATCATAGAGATCGGTTTTATCAATTCAATATTTTACCACACAGGTGTTACTCTCCAGCTGCTGTAGTAAAAGGTGTTTCTAAGTTGAAACCTGCGATATGGCAATTGTCTACTGCAGCTATTTACTCCATTCCAATGGGTCCGTCCACAAGTCAATCCATCCAGGGACCTTTTTCGCTATCATTGTTCTGGTCCATTCTCTGTGTGTTAGGGGTGTCAGCCGGGGAAGCCTCCTCATCATCATCCACCGCCGCCACCTCAACTGATCTGCCACCACCTACCCTCAGAGAGGAGTCCAGGTCCAGTGACCAGGTGACTCTGGTCTGCCAGGCCCCACAGGGCCACCAGGGGGTTCTGTTCAACCTGTTCCGAGTCACGGCCCAGGTACCTTATAAATTCAATCGATGTTTGCCATTTGTGGGGGTATGAGGCTGTTATTTCCGCCTTGTGTATTTAATGCTATGAATGTTCAATGCTCTCTCTGTCAATGTTTTGACTGTTTGAGTCATTTAGCAGACACTTTCATCCTTTCATGCAAAGCGACTTTAAAACAGTTGAGGACAGGAACAGGCTTAACAAAGTCTTTTATTTTTTAATTTATTTTTTAACACCTCATCTGACCAAACAGGTCCTACAGACCCTGGTACTGTCACACCTAGATTATTGCTCGGTCTGGTCGGGTACCACAACAATGAATCTTGGGAAGCTTCAACGGGTACAAAACAGAGCAGCTAGGCTTGCCCTTAAATGCACACCGAGAGCCTACATAAATAACATACATGGCCAACTTTCCTGGCTGAAAGTTGATGTGAGGTTGAAATCATGACTTCTTTCTTTGATAAAAACATTGACACATTAAATAACCCTGACTGTTTGTTTAGGCAGCTCACACCTAGCTCTAATGTGCACGCATACCCCACCAGACATGCCACCAGTGGTAACTACACAATTCCAACAATCAAAACTCAAAACAACGCACAGTACTATGTAGAGCTATGGCTGAATGGAACTCCCTTCCAGATCATGTTTCAAAAATGCAGAACAAAGCTAGCTTCTAAAAACAAGTGAAGCGACAACTCATGGCTGTTTGCGTTGAATCCTAGTATGTATTACTAAATGTTCCTTTTATTTACTATTTACTTTTATTTATTTTTTCTTGTTTGTTTTGTGTGCTGATGGTTTAGTTATCCATTCTTTTCCTGTTTTTTTAATCTGTTGTCTTGTATGTTGATTTCTTGTATTGTTATATGTGTGGACCCCATGAAGAGTAGTTGAGGTCTTCTGCATAAGCTAATGGGGATCCAAATAAAATCCATAAATAAGGAAAGCAGGCTCCATCATTGGCTCATGTCCAAATTCTGTGGGGGAAATATTAGAAAAAAGGGTGATGAGGAAGATAAGGAGTGTGTTGTCAAGGGATGACCACCCTTTGCACAACATCTTCACTATGAGTCATAGGAGCAAAAGGCTCCTTCTACCAGATGCTCCACTGAGAGATTTAGGAGGTTCTTTGTTCCCACAGTGTTCAGACTCTTTAATAAGAGCCGTTGACTATATATGATGTGGTGATTTATTCTGTTGGCATTGCTGTGATTATTGTGTACTTTCAGTGTCTATGTGGTGCATACCTATTATTTGTTGCTGTAGTGTATGTTGTACTGTGCCCTGTCTTGATGTATTTACTGTCCTGTTGATGCATGTTGTTGTACATTGTTGGTGGCAAAATAATTTCCCCCTTGTGGATTATTAAAGTGCAATCAATCAATCAATCAATCAATCAATCAATCAATCAATCAATCAATCAATCAATAAGAAAGGTATCAGATATGAACGTTGTTCATTCTTCAGTGAGAGTAACACGTTACAGTGTATAGTTATAGATGGTTTCGATGTGTGTGTCTTGGCTCCTGTACTATCGATGCATACGGTTTAGAGAGCCATTGTTTGTGTGGTGCGCTCCTCCAGGTGGATTCCTTCATGGCCCCGCAGGGGAGTGCTGAGGCTGTGTTCAGGCTCACAGCTGAGACAGTAGCATCACCCCAACAGCTCTACTGCTGTCTGTACAAGAACACCCAGGGTGTCTACAGCGCCTTCAGCCCTTACCTCAGGCTGACGCCGCTCCCACCCGCTCCAGGTCTGTGTGTGTGTGTGTTTGTGATTGTGGGTTTGTGTGTGTGCACGCCTGTGTGTGTGTGTGTGTGTGTGTGTCTGAGTGTGTTTGTTTCTTTCTGTTTCTGTGTGTGTGTGTGTGTGTGTGTGTATGTGTGTGTGTTTGTGTCTGTGTAAGTATCTGAGTGTAGTTGTTTGTTTCTGTTTCTATGTGTGTTTGTGTGTGTGTTGTGTCTGTGTGTGTGTGTGTGTGTGTGTGTGTGTTTGTGTCTGTGTAAGTATCTGAGTGTGGTTGTTTGTTTCTGTTTCTATGTGTGTTTGTGTGCGTGTGTGTGTGTCTGTGTGTGTGTGTGTGTGTGTGTGTGTGTGTGTGTGTGTGTGTGTGTGCCGGTGTGTCTTTGTGTGTTTGTGTTTAGTCTTATCCCTTAGAAAGTAATTCCAACACCAACAAAATCAAATACTTTAAAGTTTTGTATAACTAAAGGAAGTACATTTGTATCTCCAAACACATCATTTATTTTTTTAAGAAACTTGTGATGTACAAGTGAGGCTGAAAACAATGACCGTATGATCAGCAATGAAGCAGCTGCTGGAGATAACAGAACATAAAAAAATTCTTCCCGACCTAGTTTGAAAAGGCACTGATTTCTATCCAAAGTGGGAATACCCAAAGTAGCCAAAGCTAATGATTTAATAAATGACCATTTCAATATTGTTAGTATTGAAATTCCCCCTGCTTAACCCCTGAGCAGTTTCAAAGTGTGTATTCAGGCCGGTAAGGTTCTGTGGCAGACGTGAAGCGCAGCATGGGCTCAGCATGTGGTGAAACATAACAATCACTCCCATCCGCTTCTCCCCACACACCCACACCCCCGGCATATGAAAAGACCCGCCATAGGTGCTTTCTGTATGGCTCATGTGGTGATACACCACTCACATGTCTGTGTCTAACATCCTGCTTTTCATATAGAGATCACACACCCACAGACACACACACACAAATACACGCACACACACACACACACACACACACACACACACACACACACACACACACACACACACACACACACACATCAAAACACATCACACAGGTCGGTTGTGCTAACGGTTATGGAAGGAAGTGTGGTTTGTAAAGTCTGGTGTGAATATAAAGCCCCGGTTGTATTCGTGGTATTCTTCACTGTTAACCTCTGCATTAATACACATTATAGTTTTAATCTCAATATGACACCATTGCACATGCTCACAAATATGATTGAAAGGATTGGTTGAAAGATAGACTTTTCAACTTTATTGCCACGGACAGACAGAAAGACAATTATTTAGAATAGTCAGTTATTTAATTAGTATTCTGTTTTTGATTGTGTCTACAGGCGCAGCACCTAGTCCCTCACCAGCAACGCCCCCTTCTCCTGTCCTGTCTGTAGACCCCCCTAGTGGCCACGTTAGGCTTGGACAGATACTGTCCTTCCAGTGTTCCCTCCCAGTAACCCAGCCCACGCCACAGCCACAGCGCCAAGGGCAGCCCATGCGCAGCCACACACCACTGACCTTTGTCCTGGTGAAGAAAGCCCTGGTGACCGGGGACACCTCCGTGGTGCTCCAGCCTCAGCCCACCAGCCAGACGCCCAACACCACCGGCCAGTTACGAGCCTTCAGCGTGGGCCCGGTGAAGGGAGGCGATGGGGGGTTCTACGCCTGTATGTACCAGCTCTCCAAGAGGAGGCGACTGTACAACTCCACGTTCAGCAACGTCATTCAAGTCACCGTCACAGGTTGGAAAGGCTTTTGGTGTACGAAAAGTGTACGAAGAAACGCTTCTTGAACACGTCGTCCCTTCATCCACGAAAGCTGTTGTCAGAGACCCCTCATTAACAAACTACCTACACAGAAAACCTCAAACACCAAAACAAACATTACATTACATTGACAGAACCAATGGCCATCTATAGGATTTTAACACAACTATTAATTTGCCGTACAAATTAGGTTAATGGGCTTTAAGACTCCTGGACCAAACTAAACCCTATTCGAGGGATTCAGCATGCCAGCGTATCCTCACAGGTCTACTGCCCCTTTCTGACAACTCGGCTGACCTGATCTGTCTCCACCCACCAGACCAGCTGCCCCGGCCCACCCTGGTTCTCCATCTCCAGGGGGGAGGCTGGCTCCTGTTTTGCAGAGGGTCTGCAGCCTACCCCGGGGCCCTGTTCTACCTGTTCCAGGCTGACAGCGGGCTCCCCGTGGCTACGCACCAGGCCCCCGCGACCAGCCACCAGGCTGTCTTCTCTCTCCCCGTCCGGAACCAGCCCACAGTGCAGTATGAGTGCCGCTACAGAGCCCTGCTGGGAAACCACAGGAGCGAGTCTGAGCCCAGCATCCCTCTAGAGATAGCCCTAGGTACTGCTGTAGTGTGTGCGTGTGTGTATTGCAATACATGAGGACATAACATTCATTTATCTGAGGCTTTTGTCCAAAACGACTTGCAATAAGTACATACAACACTGAAGACAGAACCCAAAAAGTGTAGGAATAATTACAGAACATCCAATTCGTCAAAGTAGCAAACTGCTCTCACTTCTACATTATAGAAAAAATAGTATATTTTTGTTGTTTTGTATTATTTCATTATTTTATCAATTTATATTTTATGTATGTGTGTGTATGTATGTAATTGCGTGCATAATTGAGTAGCAATGAAGTGTGAAAGATCATATCTGTTCAATCTATTTCTTCTTTCAGGGATATCGCCTACTCCTGCACTAGGTAAAAACAAAACTGTTTTTCATCTTGTGCACATCTGTAACTATAGGTAACCGAGATCGCTTAGGCAAGAAAAACCCTTTGAATGTCTTCTCATGGATGAGGACTTAAAATGTTGTTTTATTATTGTGACGGCTAAAATATGAATGAAGTCGTTTTCTTATTTTTTCCATCTTGAGTCACTATGATAGTAAACAGTGTCCCTGTGGGTTGATAAGGTACTGAATGAATGTTGTATGTTGTGGTCCTGCATGTGTCTAGGAGTGTTCAGTGTGGACTGGCCCCTGGTAGCTGGGTCCTTCTCAGCCGTGGTCCTGTTCATCATCGCAGTGGCTCTGTTTGTATATGCAGTCCAGAGAAAAGGTGCGAGGAAAGGCTATTTGTATCAAGGTGCTGTCTCAAAGACACATGTGTTTGGATTTATTTATGGTTGTGATTCCTCTGACGTCATATTCTTCTTCTTCTCTTTTATCCATCAATCCTCTTTTCGGTTTCGGCAGTGCGTGGAGCCGCTGATGAGAAGAAGAAAAGGTATTGTTTCCATACGTCTTGTTTATTATAGTACTACTACTATTTATTATAGTACTACTACAACTGTCATGCCGTGTGGTTACGTGTTTAAGGAACTGGTTAATAGTTCTAGTGAAGTCATGTAATTTCGTCCTTATCTAAGTCATCCATGTGTTCTTCTTTTTGCATTGCACATTTTGTATTTCTTATAAAATATAAATAATGTGTTTTTTAGCGAGCGCAAGGGTACATTAATTAAGCATTAAGCAGTAATCAGCATTAACTAATTAACAGTATAGAATGGTCTAGTCATCATTTACTAATGCTATTCATGTTTACTAATGCTGTTCATGTTAACTATGGTAATAGATGGACTTCATGTTAGCTAAGGTATTAATTTATACATTATTAGATAGGGTTAGGGTTAGAGTTGGGGTTAACCTTAACCCTAACCCACCTACCTTTACCCTTAACCTAACACCTACACCAATGATAGATAATAATACTTATGCTGGATTAACTAATGCTTATAAATGATAGCGAATGTGCCCTTATTCTAAAGTTTCAACTTTTTTATTATTAATGCTTTGTTGACAGATTGTTTTCATTTGAAAATGTTTACATGCAATTTTCATTTCTATATTTTCATTCAACAATTTCTGTCCCTGAGGCCTCTTGAGAATGGTGCACAGTGCACAAACACACACACACACACACACACACACACACACACACAAACACAAACACACAAGGATGGACTTAATGATTAAATATGTTTTGGTGTGTCGGCTAATGGATTGAGGAATAAATTGAACAGCTGGTGCCAATCAGCAGATGGGTTAGTGTGGTGTTGTGTTGTGTAACGCCAGCGTGTCGTGTGTCTGCACTGATGTAAATGTAATTGTGTGTCTGTGTCAGGAAGGAAGCTGAGTTCTGGAGCAAGAGTCAGGCTAAAGATCACATGGCTGGTAGGTTCCCCCTTCACACACACACACACACACACACACACACACACACACACACACACACACACACACACACACACACACACACACACACACACACACACACACAGCAGGGTTTATATTCTGCTTCCTCTCCCTGCAAAAGGAGGACACTTCTGCTAGTGACTCATATTAAAAAATCCAAACACACGTCCTTATTCCATTTAGGTCTGCAATTAAAGAGGGAAGGGGGAGTTTTTTTGTTGTCGCACAAATCATGTTAATTAATTTCTTCATGTTTTATTCTAGATCTGGAAGCCAGACATTCAGCTTCTACTTCCCACGTAAATACAACCCTCTATGAAATCATCCTGTGTCGACTCACTTTATAATTTCATGATTTACCCTATTTTTTTCATAAAGCTATAGTTGATATAATTTAACGTTTAATTTTCTATAGTTTTGCTTAAGGAATGTGACAATGATGAATTCAAAATAACAATGAATACAGCTCATTGTGAATAATGTTTTTACATTGAAGGATTTCCTCATTGCTGTCTTGGCTCAAATGATTTATATCGCATTTTATTTAAATGTCTATAGGTTGTGTTAGTTGTTTGACACAAGTACATAGGCCTACTGTTTATTATGAAAGTATTAACCATAATTCTCCATGGGCTTTTAGCCTAACCCTGCCTTATAAACTTTCTTGATTATTTTACTGTAAACACGAACGTGCACACGCATACAGCTGACCACGTGCATGTTATGTTTTCACAATCACACACCTCAGCTGTCCCCCCTCACACTTACTGACACACACACACACACACACACACACACACACACACACACACACACACACACACACACACACACACACACACACACACACACACACACACACACACACACACACACACACACACACACACACACAAACTCACATACAGGCAAACACAAATATACAAATGCACGCAAACCCAGGGACACACATGAAACCCACACGTATTCCTCATTAGGGCTTTTGAGCAGGGCTGCCTTTCATTAGACTTGATGCTGTTCATTAATTAGTTTTATGTAGGGCTCTCATTATACTAAAGGATAGTCCCCAGGCCCTCTCTGTGTGCCAGTTACTAGGCTGGGGCTGCTGCTTCGTCCTCCTCACTGGATGCTGGCTGACAACAAACTGACTAACAAACGAGAGCAAAGAAAAAAATGGCTTTTCTGGAAAATGACAGTAGAAAAGATAAAACAACGCACTTTGTTTGTGTTTGTGTGTATGTGTGTGAGTGTGTGTGTGTGTGTTTGTGTGCGTGTGTTTGTGTGTATGTGTGTGTGTTTGTGTGTGAGTGTGTGTGTGTGTTTGTGTGCGCTCGTTTGTGTGTGCATGTGTCTGTGTGTGTGTGTGTGTGTGTGTGTGTGCGTGTCTGTGTGTGTGTTTGTGTCGGTGTGTCGGTGGGTGTCGGTGTGTGTCTGTGTGTGTAGGAATGTGCCAACAGGACTGCAGACACGGCCCCCAGATCGCCTGTATGGAATCCTCTCTCTACCTTTTCAAGTCCAAGCATCCATTAATCTATTCTATTCTATTCTATTTTTTAATTCTGTCTTTCTTTCTCGTAACATCCCACATCACAGAAATGTTGTAATTAATTTGAAGCAATACAATACTACAACCTACTTAGAGGATATGACGATGTTTGCAATGTGTTTTGACACACAGCTGAATGGAATGCACTAGCAATGATGTTGTTGATGTTTTGGTTCTGTTTTGTAATAAAATGTGGAATGAAAAATTCTGTAGTTTTTATGCACATTTTTCTTTTATTGATATCCAAGTGTACTCCAAAATGTGTTCGGACCATGATTAGCTAAGTATCCTTATTTTGTACATACATGTAAATATATACAACACGTCATCGACACGATCATGTACTGCAAGAGGGCTGTTCATTCTCAGGTGCAGTTTTGGCAAACTTCCTGTAGAGAGCACTCTATACATATGTATTGTGTACTAAGTAGAACACTTGTTTGCAGTACAATATAAACTATTCAACAAGTAAACACACACAGCATTCCACAGAATTAATGGTGTTTATTGTGCAATATTTAACATCACCCAAATTTAATAGAAACCAGGGGCGTAGGAATGAGTTTAACATTGGGGGGGACACATATCAGAAACCTGACAGATCCGTCAATGGTTTGAACAGAAATATGTCATAAATTAACTACACTGAAAAAATTCACAAATATATTTTATTCTACAAAAAAGATACATTTGTAAATGTAAAGGAAAACACATTTTGAATGGCAGTAATGAACTAATAAATATCAAATCAATTCTTTAATTGCATGCTCAATCATCCAGTTTTTTGGAATAAGAAGTGGTGACAAGACGCTGTGTTGCGCTTTCAAAATAAAATAAATATTTTTCTCCACCCGGTATAATTTTTAGGTGGGATAAATGCGCCTGTCTCCAATATTGG